>NW_026047143.1:2115028-2416818 GCF_023864275.1 Schistocerca cancellata | reverse complement strand
TTCACTATCAGTTTTTCGACCCATTCGATAATCTAGACTCACAGCAGAACGGCCATAAGGTGCCCGAGGCAGCAACAGACCCATTGAGACGAGTCGGCTGGAGGACGATGTATTGAATCGGGACGCAATTTGAGTGTTCCATCGTCATTAGGAGGCCCTGAACGTTACAATTCACTATCAGTTTTTCGTCCGATTCGAAAATCTTTGACTCACAGCAGAGCGGCCATAAGGTGCCCGAGGCAGCAATAGACCCATGAAGTCAAGTCTGCTGGAGGACGATGTATTGAATCGGGACGCAATTTGAGTGATCCATCGTCATTAGGAGGCCCTGAACGTTACAATTCACTATCAGTTTTTCGTCCCATTCGATAATCTAGACTCACAGCAGAACGGCCATAAGGTGCCCGAGGCAGTAATAGACCCATGGAGTCAAGTCGGCTGGAGGACGATGTATTGAGTCGGGACGCAATTTGAGTGATCCATCGTCATTAGGAGGCCCTGAACGTTACAATTCACTATCAGTTTTTCGTCCCATTCGATAATCTAGACTCACAGCAGAACGACCATAAGGTGCCCGAGGCAGCAATAGACCCATGGAGTCAAGTCGGCTGGAGGACGATGTATTGAATCGGGACGCAATTTGAGTGATCCATCGTCATTAGGTGGCCCTGAACGTTACAATTCACTATCAGTTTTTCGTCCCATTCGATAATCTAGACTCACAGCAGAACGGCCATAAGGTGCCCGAGGCAGTAGTAGACCCATGGAGTCAAGTCGGCTGGAGTACGATGTATTGAATCGGGACGCAATTTGAGTGATCCATCGTCATTAGGTGGCCCTGAACGTTACAATTCACTATCAGTTTTTCGTCCGATTCGAAAATCTTTGACTCACAGCAGAACGGCCATAAGGTGCCCGAGGCAGCAATAGACGCATGGAGACAAGTCTGCTGGAGGACGATGTATTGAATCGGGACGCAATTTGAGTGTTCCATCGTCATTAGGAGGCCCTGAACGTTACAATTCACTATCAGTTTTTCGTCCGATTCGAAAATCTTTGAGTCACAGCAGGCCTGCCATAAGGTGCCCGAGGCAGCAATAGACCCATGGAGACAAGTCTGCTGGAGGACGATGTATTGAATCGGGACGCAATTTGAGTGATCCATCGTCATTAGGTGGCCCTGAACGTTACAATTCACTATCAGTTTTTCGTCCCATTCGATAATCTAGACTCACAGCAGAACGGCCATAAGGTGCCCGAGGCAGCAATAGACCCATGGTGACAAGTCTGCTGGAGGACGATGTATTGAATCGGGACGCAATTTGAGTGATCCATCGTCATTAGGAGGCCCTGAAGGTTACAATTCACTATCAGTTTTTCATCCCATTCGATAATCTAGACTCACAGCAGAACGGCCATAAGGTGCCCGAGGCAGCAATAGACCCATGGAGTCAAGTTGGCTGGAGTACGATGTATTGAATCGGGACGCAATTTGAGTGATCCATCGTCATTAGGTGGCCCTGAACGTTACAATTCACTATCAGTTTTTCGTCCGATTCGAAAATCTTTGACTCACAGCAGAACGGCCATAAGGTGCCCGAGGCAGCAATAGACGCATGGAGACAAGTCTGCTGGAGGACGATGTATTGAATCGGGACGCAATTTGAGTGTTCCATCGTCATTAGGAGGCCCTGAACGTTACAATTCACTATCAGTTTTTCGTCCGATTCGAAAATCTTTGAGTCACAGCAGGCCTGCCATAAGGTGCCCGAGGCAGCAATAGACCCATGGAGACAAGTCTGCTGGAGGACGATGTATTGAATCGGGACGCAATTTGAGTGATCCATCGTCATTAGGTGGCCCTGAACGTTACAATTCACTATCAGTTTTTCGTCTCATTCGATAATCTAGACTCACAGCAGAACGGCCATAAGGTGCCCGAGGCAGCAATAGACCCATGGTGACAAGTCTGCTGGAGGACGATGTATTGAATCGGGACGCAATTTGAGTGATCCATCGTCATTAGGAGGCCCTGAAGGTTACAATTCACTATCAGTTTTTCATCCCATTCGATAATCTAGACTCACAGCAGAACGGCCATAAGGTGCCCGAGGCAGCAATAGACCCATGGAGTCAAGTTGGCTGGAGTACGATGTATTGAATCGGGACGCAATTTGAGTGATCCATCGTCATTAGGTGGCCCTGAACGTTACAATTCACTATCAGTTTTTCGTCCGATTCGAAAATCTTTGACTCACAGCAGAACGGCCATAAGGTGCCCGAGGCAGCAATAGACGCATGGAGACAAGTCTGCTGGAAGACGATGTATTGAATCGGGACGCAATTTGAGTGTTCCATCGTCATTAGGTGGCCCTGAACGTTACAATTCACTATCAGTTTTTCGTCCGATTCGAAAATCTTTGAGTCACAGCAGGCCTGCCATAAGGTGCCCGAGGCAGCAATAGACCCATGGAGAGAAGTATGCTGGAGGACGATGTATTGAATCGGGACGCAATTTGAGTGATCCATCGTCATTAGGTGGCCCTGAACGTTACAATTCACTATCAGTTTTTCATCCCATTCTATCATCTAGACTCACAGCAGAACGGCCATAAGGTGCCCGAGGCAGCAATAGTCCATGGAGTCAAGTCGGCTAGTGTACGATGTACAGAATCGGGACGCAATTTGTGTGGTCCATCGTCATTAGGTGGCCCTGAATGTTACAAATCACTATCAGTTTTTCGTCCGATTCGAAAATCTTTGACTCACAGCAGAACGGCCATAAGGTGCCCGAGGCAGCAATAGACCCATGAAGTCAAGTCTGTTGGAGGACGATGTATTGAATCAGGACGCAATTTGAGTGATCCATCGTCATTAGGTGGCCCTGAACGTTACAATTCACTATCAGTTTTTCGTCCCATTCGATAATCTAGACTCACAGCAGAACGGCCATAAGGTGCCCGAGGCAGCAATAGACCCATGGAAACAAGTCGGCTGGGGACGATGTATTGAATCGGGACGCAATTTGAGTGATCCATCGTCATTAGGTGGCCCTTAACGTTTTAATTCACTATCAGTTTTTCGTCCCATTCGATAATCTAGATTCACAGCAGAACGGCCATAAGGTGCCCGGGGCAGCAATAGACCCATGGAGTCAACTCGGCTGGAGAACGATGAATTGAATCGGGACGCAATTTGCGTGGTCCATCGTCATTAGGTGGCCCTGAATGTTACAATTCACTATCAGTTTTTCGTCCGATTCTAAAATCTTTGACTCACAGCAGAACGGCCATTAGGTGCCCGAGGCAGCAATCGACCCATGGAGACAAGTCTGCTGGAGGACGATGTATTGAATCGGGACGCAATTTGAGTGATCCATCGTCATTAGGAGGCCCTGAACGTTACAATTCACTATCAGTTTTTCGTCCCATTCGATAATCTAGACTCACAGCAGAACGGCCATAAGGTGCCCGAGGCAGCAATAGACCCATGGAGTCAAGTCGGCTGGAGGACGATGTATTGAATCGGGACGCAATTTGAGTGATCCATCGTAATTAGGTGGCCCTGAACGTTACAATTCACTATCAGTTTTTCGTCCCATTCGATAATCTAGACTCACAGCAGAACGGCCATAAGGTGCCCGAGGCAGCAATAGACCCATGAAGTCAAGTCTGCTGGAGGACGATGTATTGAATCGGGACGCAATTTGAGTGATCCATCGTCATTAGGTGGCCCTGAATGTTACAATTCACTATCAGTTTTTAGTCCGATTCGAAAATCTTTGACTCACAGCAGAACGGCCATTAGGTGCCCGAGGCAGCAATCGACCCATGGAGACAAGTCTGCTGGAGGACGATGTATTGAATCGGGACGCAATTTGAGTGATCCATCGTCATTAGGAGGCCCTGAACGTTACAATTCACTATCAGTTTTTCGTCGCATTCGATAAACTAGACTCACAGCAGAACGGCCATAAGGTGCCCGAGGCAGCAATAGACCCATGGAGTCAAGTCGGCTGGAGGACGATGTATTGAATCGGGACACAATTTGAGTGATCCATCGTCATTAGGTGGCCCTGAACGTTACAATTCACTATCAGTTTTTCGTCCCATTCGATAATCTAGACTCACAGCAGAACGGCCATAAGGTGCCCGAGGCAGCAATAGACCCATGAAGTCAAGTCTGCTGGAGGACGATGTATTGAATCGGGACGCAATTTGAGTGATCCATCGTCATTAGGTGGCCCTGAATGTTACAAATCACTATCAGTTTTTCGTCCGATTCGAAAATTTTTGACTCACAGCAGAACGGCCATAAGGTGCCCGAGGCAGCATTCGACCCATGGAGACAAGTCTGCTGGAGGACGATGTATTGAATCGGGACGCAATTTGAGTGATCCATCGTCATTAGGTAGCCCTGAAAGTTACAATTCACTATCAGTTTTTCGTCCGATTCGAAAATCTTTGAGTCACAGCAGGCCTGCCATAAGGTGCCCGAGGCAGCAATAGACCCATGGAGACAAGTCTGCTGGAGGACGATGTATTGAATCGGGACGCAATTTGAGTGATCCATCGTCATTAGGTGGCCCTGAACGTTACAATTCACTATCAGTTTTTCGTCCCATTCGATAATCTAGACTCACAGCAGAACGGCCATAAGGTGCCCGAGGCAGCAATAGACCCAAGGTGACAAGTCTGCTGGAGGACGATGTATTGAATCGGGACGCAATTTGAGTGATCCATCGTCATTAGGAGGCCCTGAAGGTTACAATTCACTATCAGTTTTTCAACCCATTCGATAATCTAGACTCACAGCAGATCGGCCATAAGGTGCCCGAGGCAGCAATAGACCCATGGTGACAAGTCTGCTGGAGGACGATGTATTGAATCGGGACGCAATTTGAGTGATCCATCGTCATTAGGTGGCCCTGAACGTTACAATTCACTATCAGTTTTTCATCCCATTCTATCACCTAGACTCACAGCAGAACGGCCATAAGGTGCCCGAGGCAGCAATAGACCCATGGAGACAAGTCTGCTGGAAGACGATGTATTGAATCGGGACGCAATTTGAGTGTTCCATCGTCATTAGGTGGCCCTGAACGTTACAATTCACTATCAGTTTTTCGTCCGATTCGAAACTCTTTGAGTCACAGCAGGCCTGCCATAAGGTGCCCGAGGCAGCAATAGACCCATGGAGACAAGTATGCTGGAGGACGATGTATTGAATCGGGACGCAATTTGAGTGATCCATTGTCATTAGGTGGCCCTGAACGTTACAATTCACTATCAGTTTTTCATCCCATTCTATCATCTAGACTCACAGCAGAACGGCCATAAGGTGCCCGAGGCAGCAATAGTCCATGGAGTCAAGTCGGCTAGTGTACGATGTACTGAATCGGGACGCAATTTGTGTGGTCCATCGTCATTAGGTGGCCCTGAATGTTACAAATCACTATCAGTTTTTCGTCCGATTCGAAAATCTTTGACTCACAGCAGAACGGCCATAAGGTGCCCGAGGCAGCAATAGACCCATGAAGTCAAGTCTGTTGGAGGACGATGTATTGAATCAGGACGCAATTTGAGTGATCCATCGTCATTAGGTGGCCCTGAACGTTACAATTCACTATCAGTTTTTCGTCCCATTCGATAATCTAGACTCACAGCAGAACGGCCATAAGGTGCCCGAGGCAGCAATCGACCCATGGAGACAAGTCTGCTGGAGGACGATGTATTGAATCGGGACGCAATTTGAGTGATGCATCGTCATTAGGAGGCCCTGAACGTTACAATTCACTATCAGTTTTTCGTCCCATTCGATAATCTAGACTCATAGCAGAACGGCCATAAGGTGCCCGAGGCAGTAATAGACCCATGGAAACAAGTCGGCTGGAGGACGATGTATTGAATCGGGACGCAATTTGAGTGATCCATCGTCATTAGGAGGCCCTGAACGTTACAATTCACTATCAGTTTTTCGTCCCATTCGATAATCCAGACTCACAGCAGAACGGCCATAAGGTGCCCGAGGCAGCAATAGACCCATGGAGTCAAGTCGGCTGGAGGACGATGTATTGAATCGGGACGCAATTTGAGTGATCCATCGTAATTAGGTGGCCCTGAACGTTACAATTCACTATCAGTTTTTGGTCCCATTCGATAATCTAGACTCACAGCAGAACGGCCATAAGGTGCCCGAGGCAGCAATAGACCCATGAAGTCAAGTCTGCTGGAGGACGATGTATTGAATCGGGACGCAATTTGAGTGATCCATCGTCATTAGGTGGCCCTGAATGTTACAATTCACTATCAGTTTTTCGTCCGATTCGAAAATCTTTGACTCACAGCAGAACGGCCATTAGGTGCCCGAGGCAGCAATCGACCCATGGAGACAAGTCTGCTGGAGGACGATGTATTGAATCGGGACGCAATTTGAGAGATCCATCGTCATTAGGAGGCCCTGAACGTTACAATTCACTATCAGTTTTTCGTCGCATTCGATAATCTAGACTCACAGCAGAACGGCCATAAGGTGCCCGAGGCAGCAATAGACCCATGGAGTCAAGTCGGCTGGAGGACGATGTATTGAATCGGGACACAATTTGAGTGATCCATCGTCATTAGGTGGCCCTGAACGTTACAATTCACTATCAGTTTTTCGTCCCATTCGATAATCTAGACTCACAGCAGAACGGCCATAAGGTGCCCGAGGCAGCAATAGACCCATGAAGTCAAGTCTGCTGGAGGACGATGTATTGAATCGGGACGCAATTTGAGTGATCCATCGTCATTAGGTGGCCCTGAATGTTACAAATCACTATCAGTTTTTCGTCCGATTCGAAAATTTTTGACTCACAGCAGAACGGCCATAAGGTGCCCGAGGCAGCATTCGACCCATGGAGACAAGTCTGCTGGAGGACGATGTATTGAATCGGGACGCAATTTGAGTGATCCATCGTCATTAGGTGGCCTTGAAAGTTACAATTCACTATCAGTTTTTCGTCCGATTCGAAAATCTTTGAGTCACAGCAGGCCTGCCATAAGGTGCCCGAGGCAGCAATAGACCCATGGAGACAAGTCTGCTGGAGGACGATGTATTGAATCGGGACGCAATTTGAGTGATCCATCGTCATTAGGTGGCCCTGAACGTTACAATTCACTATCAGTTTTTCGTCCCATTCGATAATCTAGACTCACAGCAGAACGGCCTTAAGGTGCCCGAGGCAGCAATAGACCCATGGTGACAAGTCTGCTGGAGGACGATGTATTGAATCGGGACGCAATTTGAGTGATCCATCGTCATTAGGTGGCCCTGAAGGTTACAATTCACTATCAGTTTTTCAACCCATTCGATAATCTAGACTCACAGCAGAACGGCCATAAGGTGCCCGAGGCAGCAATAGACCCATGGTGACAAGTCTGCTGGAGGACGATGTATTGAATCGGGACGCAATTTGAGTGATCCATCGTCATTAGGTGGCCCTGAACGTTACAATTCACTATCAGTTTTTCGTCCGATTCGAAAATCTTTGAGTCACAGCAGGCCTGCCATAAGGTGCCCGAGGCAGCAATAGACCCATGGAGACAAGTATGCTGGAGGACGATGTATTGAATCGGGACGCAATTTGAGTGATCCATCGTCATTAGGTGGCCCTGAACGTTACAATTCACTATCAGTTTTTCATCCCATTCTATCATCTAGACTCACAGCAGAACGGCCATAAGGTGCCCGAGGCAGCAATAGTCCATGGAGTCAAGTCGGCTAGTGTACGATGTACTGAATCGGGACGCAATTAGTGTGGTCCATCGTCATTAGGTGGCCCTGAATGTTACAAATCACTATCAGTTTTTCGTCCGATTCGAAAATCTTTGACTCACAGCAGAACGGCCATAAGGTGCCCGAGGCAGCAATAGACCCATGAAGTCAAGTCTGTTGGAGGACGATGTATTGAATCAGGACGCAATTTGAGTGATCCATCGTCATTAGGTGGTCCTGAACGTTACAATTCACTATCAGTTTTTCGTCCCATTCGATAATCTAGACTCACAGCAGAACGGCCATAAGGTGCCCGAGGCAGCAATCGACCCATGGAGACAAATCTGCTGGAGGACGATGTATTGAATCGGGACGCAATTTGAGTGATCCATCGTCATTAGGAGGCCCTGAACGTTACAATTCACTATCAGTTTTTCGTCCCATTCGATAATCTAGACTCACAGCAGAACGGCCATAAGGTGCCCGAGGCAGTAATAGACCCATGGAGTCAAGTCGGCTGGAGGACGATGTATTGAATCGGGACGCAATTTGAGTGATCCATCGTCATTAGGAGGCCCTGAACGTTACAATTCACTATCAGTTTTTCGTCCCATTCGATAATCCAGACTCACAGCAGAACGGCCATAAGGTGCCCGAGGCAGCAATAGACCCATGGAGTCAAGTCGGCTGGAGGACGATGTATTGAATCGGGACGCAATTTGAGTGATCCATCGTAATTAGGTGGCCCTGAACGTTACAATTCACTATCAGTTTTTCGTCCCATTCGATAATCTAGACTCACAGCAGAACGGCCATAAGGTGCCCTAGGCAGCAATAGACCCATGAAGTCAAGTCTGCTGGAGGACGATGTATTGAATCGGGACGCAATTTGAGTGATCCATCGTCATTAGGTGGCCCTGAATGTTACAATTCACTATCAGTTTTTCGTCCGATTCGAAAATCTTTGACTCACAGCAGAACGGCCATTAGGTGCCCGAGGCAGCAATCGACCC
Source organism: Schistocerca cancellata (assembly GCF_023864275.1). NCBI lineage: Eukaryota > Metazoa > Arthropoda > Insecta > Orthoptera > Acrididae > Schistocerca > Schistocerca cancellata. The sequence continues at coordinate 2,408,050 of NW_026047143.1, read as the reverse complement.
ATGGAGACAAGTCTGCTGGAGGACGATGTATTGAATCGGGACGCAATTTGAGTGATCCATCGTCATTAGGAGGCCCTGAACGTTACAATTCACTATCAGTTTTTCGTCGCATTCGATAATCTAGACTCACAGCAGAACGGCCATAAGGTGCCCGAGGCAGCAATAGACCCATGGAGTCAAGTCGGCTGGAGGACGATGTATTGAATCGGGACACAATTTGAGTGATCCATCGTCATTAGGTGGCCCTGAACGTTACAATTCACTATCAGTTTTTCGTCCCATTCGATAATCTAGACTCACAGCAGAACTGCCATAAGGTGCCCGAGGCAGCAATAGACCCATGAAGTCAAGTCTGCTGGAGGACGATGTATTGAATCGGGACGCAATTTGAGTGATCCATCGTCATTAGGTGACCCTGAATGTTACAAATCACTATCAGTTTTACGTCCGATTCGAAAATTTTTGACTCACAGCAGAACGGCCATAAGGTGCGCGAGGCAGCATTCGACCCATGGAGACAAGTCTGCTGGAGGACGATGTATTGAATCGGGACGCAATTTGAGTGATCCATCGTCATTAGGTGGCCCTGAACGTTACAATTCACTATCAGTTTTTCGTCCGATTCGAAAATCTTTGACTCACAGCAGAACGGCCATAAGGTGCCCGAGGCAGCAATAGACCCATGAAGTCAAGTCTGCTGGAGGACGATGTATTGAATCAGGACGCAATTTGAGTGATCCATCGTCATTAGGTGGCCCTGAACGTTACAATTCACTATCAGATTTTCGTCCCATTCGATAATCTAGACTCACAGCAGAACGGCCATAAGGTGCCCGAGGCAGCAATAGACCCATGGAGTCAACTCGGCTGGAGGACGATGTATTGAATCGGGACGCAATTTGCGTGGTCCATCGTCATTAGGTGGCCCTGAATGTTACAATTCACTATCAGTTTTTCGTCCGATTCGAAAATCTTTGACTCACAGCAGAACGGCCCTTAAGTGCCCGAGGCAGCAATCGACCCATGGAGACAAGTCTGCTGGAGGACGATGTATTGAATCGGGACGCAATTTGAGTGATCCATCGTCATTAGGAGGCCCTGAAGGTTACAATTCACTATCAGTTTTTTGTCCCATTCGATAATCTAGACTCACAGCAGAACGGCCATAAGGTGCCCGAGGCAGCAATAGAACCATGGAGTCAAGTTGGCTGGAGTACGATGTATTGAATCGGGACGCAATTTGAGTGATCCATTGTCATTAGGTGGCCCTGAACGTTACAATTCACTATCAGTTTTTCGTCCGATTCGAAAATCTTTGACTCACAGCAGAACGGCCATAAGGTGCCCGAGGCAGCAATAGACGCATGGAGACAAGTCTGCTGGAGGACGATGTATTGAATCGGGACGCAATTTGAGTGTTCCATCGTCATTAGGAGGCCCTGAACGTTACAATTCAATATCAGTTTTTCGTCCGATTCGAAAATTTTTGAGTCACTGCAGGCCTGCCATAAGGTGCCCGAGGCAGCAATAGACCCATGGAGACAAGTCTGCTGGAGGACGATGTATTGAATCGGGACGCAATTTGAGTGATCCATCGTCATTAGGTGGCCCTGAACGTTACAATTCACTATCAGTTTTTCATCCCATTCTATCATCTAGACTCACAGCAGAACGGCCATAAGGTGCCCGAGGCAGCAATAGTCCCATGGAGTCAAGTCGGCTAGTGGACGATGTACTGAATCGGGACGCAATTTGTGTGGTCCATCGTCATTAGGTGGCCCTGAATGTTACAAATCACTATCAGTTTTTCGTCCGATTCGAAAATCTTTGACTCACAGCAGAACGGCCATAAGGTGCCCGAGGCAGCAATAGACCCATGAAGTCATGTCTGCTGGAGGACGATGTATTGAATCAGGACGCAATTTGAGTGATCCATCGTCATTAGGTGGCCCTGAACGTTACAATTCACTATCAGTTTTTCGTCCCATTCGATAATCTAGACTCACAGCAGAACGGCCATAAGGTGCCCGAGGCAGCAATAGACCCATGGAGACAAGTCGGCTGGGGACGATGTATTGAATCGGGACGCAATTTGAGTGATCCATCGTCATTAGGTGGCCCTGAACGTTTTAATTCACTATCAGTTTTTCGTCCCATTCGATAATCTAGATTCACAGCAGAACGGCCATAAGGTGCCCGGGGCAGCAATAGACCCATGGAGTCAACTCGGCTGGAGGACGATGAATTGAATCGGGACGCAATTTGCGTGGTCCATCGTCATTAGGTGGCCGTGAATGTTACAATTCACTATCAGTTTTTCGTCCGATTCTAAAATCTTTGACTCACAGCAGAACGGCCCTTAAGTGCCCGAGGCAGCAATCGACCCATGGAGACAAGTCTGCTGGAGGACGATGTATTGAATCGGGACGCAATATGAGTGATCCATCGTCATTAGGAGGTCCTGAACGTTACAATTCACTATCAGTTTTTCGTCCCATTCGATAATCTAGACTCACAGCAGAACGGCCATAAGGTGCCCGAGGCAGCAATAGACCCATGGAGTCAAGTCGGCTGGAGGACGATGTATTGAATCGGGACGCAATTTGAGTGATCCATCGTCATTAGGTGGCCCTGAACGTTACAATTCACTATCAGTTTTTCGTCCCATTCGATAATCTAGACTCACAGCAGAACGGCCATAAGGTGCCCGAGGCAGCAATAGACCCAAGGTGACAAGTCTGCTGGAGGACGATGTATTGAATCGGGACGCAATTTGAGTGATCCATCGTCATTATGAGGCCCTGAACGTTACAATTCACTATCAGTTTTTCGTCCCATTCGATAATCTAGACTCACAGCAGAACGGCCATAAGGTGCCCGAGGCAGCAATAGACCCATGGAGTCAAGTCGGCTGGAGGACGATGTATTGAATCGGGACGCAATTTGAGTGATCCATCGTCATTAGGTGGCCCTGAACGTTACAATTCACTATCAGTTTTTCGTCCCATTCGATAATCTAGACTCACAGCAGAACGGCCATAAGGTGCCCGAGGCAGAAATAGACCAATGGTGACAAGTCTGCTGGAGGACGATGTATTGAATCGGGACGCAATTTGAGTGATCCATCGTCATTAGGTGGCCCTGAACGTTAAAATTCACTATCAGTTTTTCGTCCGATTCGAAAATCTTTGACTCACAGCAGAACGGCCATAAGGTGCCCGAGGCAGCAATAGACGCGTGGAGACAAGTCTGCTGGAGGACGATGTATTGAATCGGGACGCAATTTGAGTGTTCCATCGTCATTAGGAGGCCCTGAACGTTACAATTCACTATCAGTTTTTCGTCCGATTCGAAAATCTTTGAGTCACAGCAGGCCTGCCATAAGGTGCCCGAGGCAGCAATAGACCCATGGAGACAAATCTGCTGGAGGACGATGTATTGAATCGGGACGCAATTTGAGTGATCCATCGTCATTAGGTGGCCCTGAACGTTACAATTCACTATCAGTTTTTCGTCCCATTCGATAATCTAGACTCACAGCAGAACGGCCATAAGGTGCCCGAGGCAGCAATAGACCCATGGTGACAAGTCTGCTGGAGGTCGATGTATTGAATCGGGACGCAATTTGAGTGATCCATCGTCATTAGGTGGCCCTGAACGTTACAATTCACTATCAGTTTTTCGTCCGATTCGAAAATCTTTGACTCACAGCAGAACGGCCATAAGGTGCCCGAGGCAGCAATAGACGCATGGAGACAAGTCTGCTGGAAGACGATGTATTGAATCGGGACGCAATTTGAGTGTTCCATCGTCATTAGGAGGCCCTGAACGTTACAATTCACTATCAGTTTTTCGTCCGATTCGAAAATCTTTGAGTCACAGCAGGCCTGCCATAAGGTGCCCGAGGCAGCAATAGACCCATGGAGACAAGTATGCTGGAGGACGATGTATTGAATCGGGACGCAATTTGAGTGATCCATCGTCATTAGGTGGCCCTATCAGTTTTTCGTCCCATTCGATAATCTAGATTCACAGCAGAACGGCCATAAGGTGCCCAGGGCAGCAATAGACCCATGGAGTCAACTCGGCTGGAGGACGATGAATTGAATCGGGACGCAATTTGCGTGGTCCATCGACATTAGGTGGCCCTGAATGTTACAATTCACTATCAGTTTTTCGTCCGATTCTAAAATCTTTGACTCACAGCAGAACGGCCATTAGGTGCCCGAGGCAGCAATCGACCCATGGAGACAAGTCTGCTGGAGGACGATGTATTGAATCGGGACGCAATTTGAGTGATCCATCGTCATTAGGAGGCCCTGAACGTTACAATTCACTATCAGTTTTTCGTGCCATTCGATAATCTAGACTCACAGCAGAACGGCCATTAGGTGCCCGAGGCATCAATAGACCCATGGAGGCAAGTCTGCTGGAGGACGATGTATTGAATCGGGACGCAATTTGAGTGATCCATCGTCATTAGGTAGCCCTGAACGTTACAATTCACTATCAGTTTTTCATCTCATTCTATCATCTAGACTCACAGCAGAACGGCCATAAGGTGCCCGAGGCAGCAATAGTCCCATGGAGTCAAGTCGGCTAGTGGACGATGTACTGAATCGGGACGCAATTTGTGTGGTCCATCGTCATTAGGTGGCCCTGAATGTTAAAAATCACTATCAGTTTTTCGTCCGATTCGAAAATCTTTGACTCACAGCAGAACGGCCATAAGGCGCCCGAGGCAGCAATAGACCCATGGAGACAAGTCGGCTGGAGGACGATGTACTGAATCGGGACGCAATTTGAGTGATCCATCGTAATTAGGTGGCCCTGAACGTTTTAATTCACAATCAGTTTTTCGTCCCATTCGATAATCTAGATTCACAGCAGAACGGCCATAAGGTGCCCGGGGCAGCCATAGACCCATGGAGTCAACTAGGCTGGAGGACGATGAATTGAATCGGGACGCAATTTGCGTAGTCCATCGTCATTAGGTGGCCCTGAATGTTACAATTCACTATCAGTTTTTCGTCCGATTCGAAAATCTTTGACTCACAGCAGAACGGCCATTAGGAGCCCGAGGCAGCAATCGACCCATGGAGACGAGTCTGCTGGAGGACGATGTACTGAATCGGGACGCAATTTGAGTGATCCATCGTCATTAGGAGGCCCTGAACGTTACAATTCACTATCAGTTTTTCGTCCCATTCGATGATCTAGACTCACAGCAGAACGGCCATAAGGTGCCCGAGGCAGCAATAGACCCATGGAGTCAAGTCGGCTGGAGGACGATGTATTGAATCGGGACGCAATTTGAGTGTTCCATCGTCATTAGGAGGCCCTGAACGTTACAATTCACTATCAGTTTTTCGTCCGATTCGAAAATCTTTGAGTCACAGCAGGCCTGCCATAAGGTGCCCGAGGCAGCAATAGACCCATGGAGACAAGTATGCTGGAGGGCGATGTATTGAATCGGGACGCAATTTGAGAGATCCATCGTCATTAGGTGGCCCTATCAGTTTTTCGTCCCATTCGATAATCTAGATTCACAGCAGAACGGCCATAAGGTGCCCGGGGCAGCAATAGACCCATGGAGTCAACTCGGCTGGAGGACGATGAATTGAATCGGGACGCAATTTGCGTGGTCCATCGTCATTAGGTGGCCCTGAATGTTACAATTCACTATCAGTTTTTCGTCCGATTCTAAAATCTTTGACTCACAGCAGAACGGCCATTAGGTGCCCGAGGCAGCAATCAACCCATGGAGACAAGTCTGCTGGAGGACGATGTATTGAATCGGGACGCAATTTGAGTGATCCATCGTCATTAGGAGGCCCTGAACGTTACAATTCACTATCAGTTTTTCGTCCCATTCGATAATCTAGACTCACAGCAGAACGCCCATAAGGTGCCCGAGGCAGCAATAGTCCCATGGAGGCAAGTCTGCTGGAGGACGATGTATTGAATCGGGACGCAATTTGAGTGATCCATCGTCATTAGGTAGCCCTGAACGTTACAATTCACTATCAGTTTTTCATCTCATTCTATCATCTAGACTCACAGCAGAACGGCCATAAGGTGCCCGAGGCAGCAATAGTCCCATGGAGTCAAGTCGGCTAGTGGACGATGTACTGAATCGGGACGCAATTTGTGTGGTCCATCGTCATTAGGTGGCCCTGAATGTTACAAATCACTATCAGTTTTTCGTCCGATTCGAAAATCTTTGACTCACAGCAGAACGGCCATAAGGCGCCCTAGGCAGCAATCGACCCATGGAGACAAGTCTGCTGGAGGACGATGTACTGAATCGGAACGCAATTTGAGTGATCCATCGTCATTAGGAGGCCCTGAACGTTACAATTCACTATCAGTTTTTCGTCCCATTCGATAATCTAGACTCACAGCAGAACGGCCATAAGGTGCCCGAGGCAGCAATAGACCAAGGAGTCAAGTCGGCTGGAGGACGATGTATTGAATCGGGACGCAATTTGAGTGATCCATCGTCATTAGGAGGCCCTGAACGTTACAATTCACTATCAGTTTTTCGTCCCATTCGATAATCTAGACTCACAGCAGAACGGCCATAAGGTGCCCGAGGCAGCAATAGACCCATGGAGTCAAGTCGGCTGGAGGACGATGTATTGAATCGGGACGCAATTTGAGTGATCCATCGTCATTAGGTGGCCCTGAACGTTACAATTCACTATCAGTTTTTCGTCCGATTCGAAAATCTTTGAGTCACAGCTGAACGGCCATAAGGTGCCCGAGGCTGCAATAGACCCATGGAGACAGTCTGCTGGAGGACAATGTATTGAATCGGGACGCAATTTGAGTGATCCATCGTCATTAGGTGGCCCTGAACGTTACAATTCACTATCAGTTTTTCGTCCGATGCGAAAATCTTTGACTCACAGCAGAACGGCCATAAGGTGCCCGAGGCAGCAATAGACCCATGAAGTCAAGTCTGCTGGGGGACGATGTATTGATTCGGGACACAATTTGAGTGATCCATCGTCATTAGGTGGCCCTGAATGTTACAAATCACTATCAGTTTTTCTTCCGATTCGAAAATCTTTGACTCACAGCAGAACGGCCATAAGGTGCCCGAGGCAGCAATCGACCCATGGAGACAAGTCTGCTGGAGGACGATGTATTGAATCGGGACGCAATTTGAGTGATCCATCGTCATTAGGAGGCCCTGAACGTTACAATTCACTATCAGTTTTTCGTCCCATTCGATAATCTAGACTCACAGCAGAACGGCCATAAGGTGCCCGAGGCAGCAATAGACCCATGGAGTCAAGTCGGCTGGAGGACGATGTATTGAATCGGGACGCAATTTGAGTGATCCATCGTCATTAGGTGGCCCTGAACGTTACAATTCACTATCAGTTTTTCGTCCGATTCGAAAATCTTTGACTCACAGCAGATGGGCCATAAGGTGCCCGAGCCAGCAATAGACGCATGGAGACAAGTCTGCTGGAGGACGATGTATTGATTCGGGACGCAATTTGAGTGATCCATCGTCATTAGGTGGCCCTGAATGTTACAAATCACTATCAGTTTTTCTTCCGATTCGAAAATCTTTGACTCACAGCAGAACGGCCATAAGGTGCCCGAGGCAGCAATCGACCCATGGAGACAAGTCTGCTGGAGGACGATGTATTGAATCGGGACGCAATTTGAGTGATCCATCGTCATTAGGAGGCCCTGAACGTTACAATTCACTATCAGTTTTTCGTCCGATTCGAAAATCTTTGACTCACAGCAGATGGGCCATAAGGTGCCCGAGCCAGCAATAGACGCATGGAGACAAGTCTGCTGGAGGACGATGTATTGAATCAGGACGCAATTTGAGTGTTCCATCGTCATTAGGAGGCCCTGAACGTTACAATTCACTATCAGTTTTTCGTCCGATTCGAAAATCTTTGAGTCACAGCAGGCCTGCCATAAGGTGCCCGAGGCAGCAATAGACCCATGGAGACAAGTCTGCTGGAGGATGATGTATTGAATCGGGACGCAATTTGAGTGATCCATCGTCATTAGGTGACCCTGAACGTTACATTTCACTATCAGTTTTTCGTCCCATTCGATAATCTAGACTCACAGCAGAACGGCCATAAGGTGCCCGAGGCAGCAATAGACCCATGGTGACAAGTCTGCTGGAGGACGATGTATTGAATCGGGACGCAATTTGAGTGATCCATCGTCATTAGGAGGCCCTGAAGGTTACAATTCACTATCAGTTTTTTGTCCCATTCGATAATCTAGACTCACAGCAGAACGGCCATAAGGTGCCCGAGGCAGCCATAGACCCATGGAGTCAAGTTGCCTGGAGTACGATGTATTGAATCGGGACGCAATTTGAGTGATCCATCGTCATTAGGTGGCCCTGAACGTTACAATTCACTATCAGTTTTTCGTCCGATTCGCAAATCTTTGACTCACAGCAGAACGGCCATAAGGTGCCCGAGGCAGCAATAGACGCATGGAGACAAGTCTGCTGGAAGACGATGTATTGAAACGGGACGCAATTTGAGTGTTCCATCGTCATTAGGAGGCCCTGAACGTTACAATTCACTATCAGTTTTTCGTCCGATTCGAAAATCTTTGAGTCACAGCAGGCCTGCCATAAGGTGCCCGAGGCAGCAATAGACGCATGGAGACAAGTCTGCTGGAGGACGATGTATTGAATCGGGACGCAATTTGAGTGATCCATCGTCATTAGGTGGCCCTGAACGTTACAATTCACTATCAGTTTTTCATCCCATTCTATCATCTAGACTCACAGCAGAACGGCCATAAGGTACCCGAGGCAGCAATAGTGCCATGGAGTCAAGTCGGCTAGTGGACGATGTACTGAGTCGGGACGCAATTTGTGTGGTCCATCGTCATTAGGTGGCCCTGAATGTTACAAATCACTATCAGTTTTTCGTCCGATTCGAAAATCTTTGACTCACAGCAGAACGGCCATAAGGTGCCCGAGGCAGCAATAGACCCATGAAGTCAAGTCTGCTGGAAGACGATGTATTGAATCAGGACGCAATTTGAGTGATCCATCGTCATTAGGTGGCCCTGAACGATACAATTCACTATCAGTTTTTCGTCCCATTCGATAATCTAGACTCACAGCAGAACGGCCATAAGGTGCCCGAGGTAGCGTTAGACCCATGGAGACAAGTCGGCTGGGGACGATGTATTGAATCGGGACGCAATTTGAGTGATCCATCGTCATTAGGTGGCCCTGAACGTTTTAATTCACTATCAGTTTTTCGTCCCATTCGATAATCTAGATTCACAGCAGAACGGCCATAAGGTGCCCGGTGCAGCAATAGACCCATGGAGTCAACTCGGCTGGAGGACGATGAATTGAATCGGGACGCAATTTGCGTGGTCCATCGTCATTAGGTGGCCCTGAACGTTACAATTCACTATCAGTTTTTCGTCCGGTTCGAAAATCTTTGACTCACAGCAGAACGGCCATAAGGTGCCCGAGGCAGCAATAGACGCATGGAGACAAGTCTGCTGGAGAACGATGTATTGAATAGGGACGCAATTTGAGTGTTCCATCGTCATTAGGAGGCCCTGAACGTTACAATTCACTATCAGTTTTTCGTCCGATTCGAAAATCTTTGAGTCACAGCAGGCCTGCCATAAGGTGCCCGAGGCAGCAATAGACCCATGGAGACAAATCTGCTGGAGGACGATGTATTGAATCGGGACGCAATTTGAGTGATCCATCGTCATTAGGTGGCCCTGAACGTTACAATTCACTATCAGTATTTCATCCCATTCTATCATCTAGACTCACAGCAGAACGGCCATAAGGTGCCCGAGGCAGCAATAGTCCCATGGAGTCAAGTCGGCTAGTGGACGATGTACTGAATCGGGACGCAATTTGTGTGGTCCATCGTCATTAGGTGGCCCTGAACGTTACAATTCACTATCAGTTTTTCGTCCGATTCGAAAATCTTTGACTCACAGCAGAACGGCCACAAGGTGCCCGAGGCAGCAATAGACCCATGAAGTCAAGTCTGTTGGAGGACGATGTATTGAATCAGGACGCAATTTGAGTGATCCATCGTCATTAGGTGGCCCTGAACGTTACAATTCACTATCAGTTTTTCGTCCCATTCGATAATCTAGACTCACAGCAGAACGGCCATAAGGTGCCCGAGGCAGCAATCGACCCATGGTGACAAGTCTGCTGGAGGACGATGTATTGAATCGGGACGTAATTTGAGTGATCCATCGTCATTAGGAGGCCCTGAACGTTACAATTCACTATCAGTTTTTCGTCCCATTCGATAATCTAGACTCACAGCAGAACGGCCATAAGGTGCCCGAGGCAGTAATAGACCCATGGAGTCAAGTCGGCTGGAGGACGATGTATTGAATCGGGACGCAATTTGAGTGATCCATCGTCATTAGGAGGCCCTGAACGTTACAATTCACTATCAGTTTTTCGTCCCATTCGATAATCCAGACTCACAGCAGAACGGCCATAAGGTGCCCGAGGCAGCAATAGACCCATGGAGTCAAGTCGGCTGGAGGACGATGTATTGAATCGGGACGCAATATGAGTGATCCATCGTAATTAGGTGGCCCTGAACGTTACAATTCACTATCAGTTTTTCGTCCCATTCGATAATCTAGACTCACAGCGGAACGGCCATAAGGTGCCCGAGGCAGCAATAGACCCATGAAGTCAAGTCTGCTGGAGGACGATGTATTGAATCGGGACGCAATTTGAGTGATCCATCGTCATTAGGTGGCCCTGAATGTTACAATTCACTATCAGTTTTTCGTCCGATTCGAAAATCTTTGACTCACAGCAGAACGGCCATTAGGTGCCCGAGGCAGCAATCGACCCATGGAGACAAGTCTGCTGGAGGACGATGTATTGAATCGGGACGCAATTTGAGTGATCCATCGTCATTAGGAGGCCCTGAACGTTACAATTCACTATCAGTTTTTCGTCGCATTCGATAATCTAGAATCACAGCAGAACGGCCATAAGGTGCCCGAGGCAGCAATAGACCCATGGAGTCAAGTCGGCTGGAGGACGATGTATTGAATCGGGACACAATTTGAGTGATCCATCGTCATTAGGTGGCCCTGAACGTTACAATTCACTATCAGTTTTTCGTCCCATTCGATAATCTAGACTCACAGCAGAACGGCCATAAGGTGCCCGAGGCAGCAATAGACCCATGGAGACAAGTCGGCTGGGGACGATGTATTGAATCGGGACGCAATTTGAGAGATCCATCGTCATTAGGTGGCCCTGAATGTTACAAATCACTATCAGTTTTTCTTCCGATTCGAAAATCTTTGACTCACAGCAGAACGGCCATAAGGTGCCCGAGGCAGCAATCGACCCATGGAGACAAGTCTGCTGGAGGACGATGTATTGAATCGGGACGCAATTTGAGTGATCCATCGTCATTAGGAGGCCCTGAACGTTACAATTCACTATCAGTTTTTCGTCCGATTCGAAAATCTTTGACTCACAGCAGATGGGCCATAAGGTGCCCGAGCCAGCAATAGACGCATGGAGACAAGTCTGCTGGAGGACGATGTATTGAATCAGGACGCAATTTGAGTGTTCCATCGTCATTAGGAGGCCCTGAACGTTACAATTCACTATCAGTTTTTCGTCCGATTCGAAAATCTTTGAGTCACAGCAGGCCTGCCATAAGGTGCCCGAGGCAGCAATAGACCCATGGAGACAAGTCTGCTGGAGGATGATGTATTGAATCGGGACGCAATTTGCGTGGTCCATCGTCATTAGGTGGCCCTGAACGTTACAATTCACTATCAGTTTTTCGTCCGGTTCGAAAATCTTTGACTCACAGCAGAACGGCCATAAGGTGCCCGAGGCAGCAATAGACGCATGGAGACAAGTCTGCTGGAGAACGATGTATTGAATAGGGACGCAATTTGAGTGTTCCATCGTCATTAGGAGGCCCTGAACGTTACAATTCACTATCAGTTTTTCGTCCGATTCGAAAATCTTTGAGTCACAGCAGGCCTGCCATAAGGTGCCCGAGGCAGCAATAGACCCATGGAGACAAATCTGCTGGAGGACGATGTATTGAATCGGGACGCAATTTGAGTGATCCATCGTCATTAGGTGGCCCTGAACGTTACAATTCACTATCAGTATTTCATCCCATTCTATCATCTAGACTCACAGCAGAACGGCCATAAGGTGCCCGAGGCAGCAATAGTCCCATGGAGTCAAGTCGGCTAGTGGACGATGTACTGAATCGGGACGCAATTTGTGTGGTCCATCGTCATTAGGTGGCCCTGAACGTTACAATTCACTATCAGTTTTTCGTCCGATTCGAAAATCTTTGACTCACAGCAGAACGGCCACAAGGTGCCCGAGGCAGCAATAGACCCATGAAGTCAAGTCTGTTGGAGGACGATGTATTGAATCAGGACGCAATTTGAGTGATCCATCGTCATTAGGTGGCCCTGAACGTTACAATTCACTATCAGTTTTTCGTCCCATTCGATAATCTAGACTCACAGCAGAACGGCCATAAGGTGCCCGAGGCAGCAATCGACCCATGGTGACAAGTCTGCTGGAGGACGATGTATTGAATCGGGACGTAATTTGAGTGATCCATCGTCATTAGGAGGCCCTGAACGTTACAATTCACTATCAGTTTTTCGTCCCATTCGATAATCTAGACTCACAGCAGAACGGCCATAAGGTGCCCGAGGCAGTAATAGACCCATGGAGTCAAGTCGGCTGGAGGACGATGTATTGAATCGGGACGCAATTTGAGTGATCCATCGTCATTAGGAGGCCCTGAACGTTACAATTCACTATCAGTTTTTCGTCCCATTCGATAATCCAGACTCACAGCAGAACGGCCATAAGGTGCCCGAGGCAGCAATAGACCCATGGAGTCAAGTCGGCTGGAGGACGATGTATTGAATCGGGACGCAATATGAGTGATCCATCGTAATTCGGTGGCCCTGAACGTTACAATTCACTATCAGTTTTTCGTCCCATTCGATAATCTAGACTCACAGCGGAACGGCCATAAGGTGCCCGAGGCAGCAATAGACCCATGAAGTCAAGTCTGCTGGAGGACGATGTATTGAATCGGGACGCAATTTGAGTGATCCATCGTCATTAGGTGGCCCTGAATGTTACAATTCACTATCAGTTTTTCGTCCGATTCGAAAATCTTTGACTCACAGCAGAACGGCCATTAGGTGCCCGAGGCAGCAATCGACCCATGGAGACAAGTCTGCTGGAGGACGATGTATTGAATCGGGACGCAATTTGAGTGATCCATCGTCATTAGGAGGCCCTGAACGTTACAATTCACTATCAGTTTTTCGTCGCATTCGATAATCTAGAATCACAGCAGAACGGCCATAAGGTGCCCGAGGCAGCAATAGACCCATGGAGTCAAGTCGGCTGGAGGACGATGTATTGAATCGGGACACAATTTGAGTGATCCATCGTCATTAGGTGGCCCTGAACGTTACAATTCACTATCAGTTTTTCGTCCCATTCGATAATCTAGACTCACAGCAGAACGGCCATAAGGTGCCCGAGGCAGCAATAGACCCATGGAGACAAGTCGGCTGGGGACGATGTATTGAATCGGGACGCAATTTGAGAGATCCATCGTCATTAGGTGGCCCTGAATGTTACAAATCACTATCAGTTTTTCTTCCGATTCGAAAATCTTTGACTCACAGCAGAACGGCCATAAGGTGCCCGAGGCAGCAATCGACCCATGGAGACAAGTCTGCTGGAGGACGATGTATTGAATCGGGACGCAATTTGAGTGATCCATCGTCATTAGGAGGCCCTGAACGTTACAATTCACTATCAGTTTTTCGTCCGATTCGAAAATCTTTGACTCACAGCAGATGGGCCATAAGGTGCCCGAGCCAGCAATAGACGCATGGAGACAAGTCTGCTGGAGGACGATGTATTGAATCAGGACGCAATTTGAGTGTTCCATCGTCATTAGGAGGCCCTGAACGTTACAATTCACTATCAGTTTTTCGTCCGATTCGAAAATCTTTGAGTCACAGCAGGCCTGCCATAAGGTGCCCGAGGCAGCAATAGACCCATGGAGACAAGTCTGCTGGAGGATGATGTATTGAATCGGGACGCAATTTGAGTGATCCATCGTCATTAGGTGGCCCTGAACGTTACATTTCACTATCAGTTTTTCGTCCCATTCGATAATCTAGACTCACAGCAGAACGGCCATAAGGTGCCCGAGGCAGCAATAGACCCATGGTGACAAGTCTGCTGGAGGACGATGTATTGAATCGGGACGCAATTTGAGTGATCCATCGTCATTAGGAGGCCCTGAAGGTTACAATTCACTATCAGTTTTTTGTCCCATTCGATAATCTAGACTCACAGCAGAACGGCCATAAGGTGCCCGAGGCAGCCATAGACCCATGGAGTCAAGTTGCCTGGAGTACGATGTATTGAATCGGGACGCAATTTGAGTGATCCATCGTCATTAGGTGGCCCTGAACGTTACAATTCACTATCAGTTTTTCGTCCGATTCGCAAATCTTTGACTCACAGCAGAACGGCCATAAGGTGCCCGAGGCAGCAATAGACGCATGGAGACAAGTCTGCTGGAAGACGATGTATTGAATCGGGACGCAATTTGAGTGTTCCATCGTCATTAGGAGGCCCTGAACGTTACAATTCACTATCAGTTTTTCGTCCGATTCGAAAATCTTTGAGTCACAGCAGGCCTGCCATAAGGTGCCCGAGGCAGCAATAGACGCATGGAGACAAGTCTGCTGGAGGACGATGTATTGAATCGGGACGCAATTTGAGTGATCCATCGTCATTAGGTGGCCCTGAACGTTACAATTCACTATCAGTTTTTCATCCCATTCTATCATCTAGACTCACAGCAGAACGGCCATAAGGTACCCGAGGCAGCAATAGTGCCATGGAGTCAAGTCGGCTAGTGGACGATGTACTGAGTCGGGACGCAATTTGTGTGGTCCATCGTCATTAGGTGGCCCTGAATGTTACAAATCACTATCAGTTTTTCGTCCGATTCGAAAATCTTTGACTCACAGCAGAACGGCCATAAGGTGCCCGAGGCAGCAATAGACCCATGAAGTCAAGTCTGCTGGAGGACGATGTATTGAATCAGGACGCAATTTGAGTGATCCATCGTCATTAGGTGGCCCTGAACGATACAATTCACTATCAGTTTTTCGTCCCATTCGATAATCTAGACTCACAGCAGAACGGCCATAAGGTGCCCGAGGTAGCGTTAGACCCATGGAGACAAGTCGGCTGGGGACGATGTATTGAATCGGGACGCAATTTGAGTGATCCATCGTCATTAGGTGGCCCTGAACGTTTTAATTCACTATCAGTTTTTCGTCCCATTCGATAATCTAGATTCACAGCAGAACGGCCATAAGGTGCCCGGGGCAGCAATAGACCCATGGAGTCAACTCGGCTGGAGGACGATGAATTGAATCGGGACGCAATTTGCGTGGTCCATCGTCATTAGGTGGCCCTGAACGTTACAATTCACTATCAGTTTTTCGTCCGGTTCGAAAATCTTTGACTCACAGCAGAACGGCCATAAGGTGCCCGAGGCAGCAATAGACGCATGGAGACAAGTCTGCTGGAGAACGATGTATTGAATAGGGACGCAATTTGAGTGTTCCATCGTCATTAGGAGGCCCTGAACGTTACAATTCACTATCAGTTTTTCGTCCGATTCGAAAATCTTTGAGTCACAGCAGGCCTGCCATAAGGTGCCCGAGGCAGCAATAGACCCATGGAGACAAATCTGCTGGAGGACGATGTATTGAATCGGGACGCAATTTGAGTGATCCATCGTCATTAGGTGGCCCTGAACGTTACAATTCACTATCAGTATTTCATCCCATTCTATCATCTAGACTCACAGCAGAACGGCCATAAGGTGCCCGAGGCAGCAATAGTCGAATGGAGTCAAGTCGGCTAGTGGACGATGTACTGAATCGGGACGCAATTTGTGTGGTCCATCGTCATTAGGTGGCCCTGAACGTTACAATTCACTATCAGTTTTTCGTCCGATTCGAAAATCTTTGACTCACAGCAGAACGGCCACAAGGTGCCCGAGGCAGCAATAGACCCATGAAGTCAAGTCTGTTGGAGGACGATGTATTGAATCAGGACGCAATTTGAGTGATCCATCGTCATTAGGTGGCCCTGAACGTTACAATTCACTATCAGTTTTTCGTCCCATTCGATAATCTAGACTCACAGCAGAACGGCCATAAGGTGCCCGAGGCAGCAATCGACCCATGGAGACAAGTCTGCTGGAGGACGATGTATTGAATCGGGACGCAATTTGAGTGATCCATCGTCATTAGGAGGCCCTGAACGTTACAATTCACTATCAGTTTTTCGTCCCATTCGATAATCTAGACTCACAGCAGAACGGCCATAAGGTGCCCGAGGCAGTAATAGACCCATGGAGTCAAGTCGGCTGGAGGACGATGTATTGAATCGGGACGCAATTTGAGTGATCCATCGTCATTAGGAGGCCCTGAACGTTACAATTCACTATCAGTTTTTCGTCCCATTCGATAATCCAGACTCACAGCAGAACGGCCATAAGGTGCCCGAGGCAGCAATAGACCCATGGAGTCAAGTCGGCTGGAGGACGATGTATTGAATCGGGACGCAATATGAGTGATCCATCGTAATTAGGTGGCCCTGAACGTTACAATTCACTATCAGTTTTTCGTCCCATTCGATAATCTAGACTCACAGCAGAACGGCCATAAGGTGCCCGAGGCAGCAATAGACCCATGAAGTCAAGTCTGCTGGAGGACGATGTATTGAATCGGGACGCAATTTGAGTGATCCATCGTCATTAGGTGGCCCTGAATGTTACAATTCACTATCAGTTTTTCGTCCGATTCGAAAATCTTTGACTCACAGCAGAACGGCCATTAGGTGCCCGAGGCAGCAATCGACCCATGGAGACAAGTCTGCTGGAGGACGATGTATTGAATCGGGACGCAATTTGAGTGATCCATCGTCATTAGGAGGCCCTGAACGTTACAATTCACTATCAGTTTTTCGTCGCATTCGATAATCTAGAATCACAGCAGAACGGCCATAAGGTGCCCGAGGCAGCAATAGACCCATGGAGTCAAGTCGGCTGGAGGACGATGTATTGAATCGGGACACAATTTGAGTGATCCATCGTCATTAGGTGGCCCTGAACGTTACAATTCACTATCAGTTTTTCGTCCCATTCGATAATCTAGACTCACAGCAGAACGGCCATAAGGTGCCCGAGGCAGCAATAGACCCATGGAGACAAGTCGGCTGGGGACGATGTATTGAATCGGGACGCAATTTGAGTGATCCATCGTCATTAGGCGGCCCTGAACGTTTTAATTCACTATCAGTTTTTCGTCCGATTCGAAAATTTTTGACTCACAGCAGAACGGCCATAAGGTGCGCGAGGCAGCATTCGACCCATGGAGACAAGTCTGCTGGAGGACGATGTATTGAATCGGGACGCAATTTGAGTGATCCATCGTCATTAGGTGGCCCTGAAAGTTACAATTCACTATCAGTTTTTCGTCCGATTCGAAAATCTTTGACTCACAGCAGAACGGCCATAAGGTGCCCGAGGCAGCAATAGACCCATGAAGTCAAGTCTGCTGGAGGACGATGTATTGAATCAGGACGCAATTTGAGTGATCCATCGTCATTAGGTGGCCCTGAACGTTACAATTCACTATCAGTTTTTCGTCCCATTCGATAATCTAGACTCACAGCAGAACGGCCATAAGGTGCCCGAGGCAGCAATAGACCCATGGAGTCAACTCGGCTGGAGGACGATGTATTGAATCGGGACGCAATTTGCGTGGTCCATCGTCATTAGGTGGCCCTGAATGTTACAATTCACTATCAGTTTTTCGTCCGATTCGAAAATCTTTGACTCACAGCAGAACGGCCCTTAAGTGCCCGAGGCAGCAATCGACCCATGGAGACAAGTCTGCTGGACGACGATGTATTGAATCGGGACGCAATTTGAGTGATCCATCGTCATTAGGAGGTCCTGAACGTTACAATTCACTATCAGTTTTTGGTCCCATTCGATAATCTAGACTCACAGCAGAACGGCCATAAGGTGCCCGAGGCAGCAATAGACCCATGGAGTCAAGTCGGCTGGAGGACGATGTATTGAATCGGGACGCAATTTGAGTGATCCATCGTCATTAGGTGGCCCTGAACGTTACAATTCACTATCAGTTTTTCGTCCCATTCGATAATCTAGACTCACAGCAGAACGGCCATAAGGTGCCCGAGGCAGCAATAGACCCATGGTGACAAGTCTGCTGGAGGACGATGTATTGAATCGGGACGCAATTTGAGTGATCCATCGTCATTAGGAGGCCCTGAAGGTTACAATTCACTATCAGTTTTTTGTCCCATTCGATAATCTAGACTCACAGCAGAACGGCCATAAGGTGCCCGAGGCAGCAATAGAACCATGGAGTCAAGTTGGCTGGAGTACTATGTATTGAATCGGGACGCAATTTGAGTGATCCATTGTCATTAGGTGGCCCTGAACGTTACAATTCACTATCAGTTTTTCGTCCGATTCGAAAATCTTTGACTCACAGCAGAACGGCCATAAGGTGCCCGAGGCAGCAATAGACGCATGGAGACAAGTCTGCTGGAGGACGATGTATTGAATCGGGACGCAATTTGAGTGTTCCATCGTCATTAGGAGGCCCTGAACGTTACAATTCACTATCAGTTTTTCGTCCGATTCGAAAATTTTTGAGTCACTGCAGGCCTGCCATAAGGTGCCCGAGGCAGCAATAGACCCATGGAGACAAGTCTGCTGGAGGACGATGTATTGAATCGGGACGCAATTTGAGTGATCCATCGTCATTAGGTGGCCCTGAACGTTACAATTCACTATCAGTTTTTCATCCCATTCTATCATCTAGACTCACAGCAGAACGGCCATAAGGTGCCCGAGGCAGCAATAGTCCCATGGAGTCAAGTCGGCTAGTGGACGATGTACTGAATCGGGACGCAATTTGTGTGGTCCATCGTCATTAGGTGGACCTGAATGTTACAAATCACTATCAGTTTTTCGTCCGATTCGAAAATCTTTGACTCACAGCAGAACGGCCATAAGGTGCCCGAGGCAGCAATAGACCCATGAAGTCATGTCTGCTGGAGGACGATGTATTGAATCAGGACGCAATTTGAGTGATCCATCGTCATTAGGTGGCCCTGAACGTTACAATTCACTATCAGTTTTTCGTCCCATTCGATAATCTAGACTCACAGCAGAACGGCCATAAGGTGCCCGAGGCAGCAATAGACCCATGGAGACAAGTCGGCTGGGGACGATGTATTGAATCGGGACGCAATTTGAGTGATCCATCGTCATTAGGTGGCCCTGAACGTTTTAATTCACTATCAGTTTTTCGTCCCATTCGATAATCTAGATTCACAGCAGAACGGCCATAAGGTGCCCGGGGCAGCAATAGACCCATGGAGTCAACTCGGCTGGAGGACGATGAATTGAATCGGGACGCAATTTGCGTGGTCCATCGTCACTAGGTGGCCGTGAATGTTACAATTCACTATCACTTTTTCGTCCGATTCTAAAATCTTTGACTCACAGCAGAACGGCCCTTAAGTGCCCGAGGCAGCAATCGACCCATGGAGACAATTCTGCTGGAGGACGATGTATTGAATCGGGACGCAATTTGAGTGATCCATCGTCATTAGGAGGTCCTGAACGTTACAATTCACTATCAGTTTTTCGTCCCATTCGATAATCTAGACTCACAGCAGAACGGCCATAAGGTGCCCGAGGCAGCAATAGACCCATGGAGTCAAGTCGGCTGGAGGACGATGTATTGAATCGGGACGCAATTTGAGTGATCCATCGTCATTAGGTGGCCCTGAACGTTACAATTCACTATCAGTTTTTCGTCCCATTCGATAATCTAGACTCACAGCAGAACGGCCATAAGGTGCCCGAGGCAGCAATAGACCCAAGGTGACAAGTCTGCTGGAGGACGATGTATTGAATCGGGACGCAATTTGAGTGATCCATCGTCATTAGGAGGCCCTGAACGTTACAATTCACTATCAGTTTTTCGTCCCATTCGATAATCTAGACTCACAGCAGAACGGCCATAAGGTGCCCGAGGCAGCAATAGACCCATGGAGTCAAGTCGGCTGGAGGACGATGTATTGAATCGGGACGCAATTTGAGTGATCCATCGTCATTAGGTGGCCCTGAACGTTACAATTCACTATCAGTTTTTCGTCCCATTCGATAATCTAGACTCACAGCAGAACGGCCATAAGGTGCCCGAGGCAGCAATAGACCAATGGTGACAAGTCTGCTGGAGGACGATGTATTGAATCGGGACGCAATTTGAGTGATCCATCGTCATTAGGTGGCCCTGAACGTTACAATTCACTATCAGTTTTTCGTCCGATTCGAAAATCTTTGACTCACAGCAGAACGGCCATAAGGTGCCCGAGGCAGCAATAGACGCGTGGAGACAAGTCTGCTGGAGGACGATGTATTGAATCGGGACGCAATTTGAGTGTTCCATCGTCATTAGGAGGCCCTGAACGTTACAATTCACTATCAGTTTTTCGTCCGATTCGAAAATCTTTGAGTCACAGCAGGCCTGCCATAAGGTGCCCGAGGCAGCAATAGACCCATGGAGACAAGTCTGCTGGAGGTCGATGTATTGAATCGGGACGCAATTTGAGTGATCCATCGTCATTAGGAGGCCCTGAAGGTTACAATTCACTATCAGTTTTTTGTCCCATTTGATAATCTAGACTCACAGCAGAACGGCCATAAGGTGCCCGAGGCAGCAATAGACCCATGGAGTCAAGTTGGCTGGAGTACGATGTATTGAATCGGGACGCAATTTGAGTGATCCATCGTCATTAGGTGGCCCTGAACGTTACAATTCACTATCAGTTTTTCGTCCGATTCGAAAATCTTTGACTCACAGCAGAACGGCCATAAGGTGCCCGAGGCAGCAATAGACGCATGGAGACAAGTCTGCTGGAAGACGATGTATTGAATCGGGACGCAATTTGAGTGTTCCATCGTCATTAGGAGGCCCTGAACGTTACAATTCACTATCAGTTTTTCGTCCGATTCGAAAATCTTTGAGTCACAGCAGGCCTGCCATAAGGTGCCCGAGGCAGCAATAGACCCATGGAGACAAGTATGCTGGAGGACGATGTATTGAATCGGGACGCAATTTGAGTGATCCATCGTCATTAGGTGGCCCTATCAGTTTTTCGTCCCATTCGATAATCTAGATTCACAGCAGAACGGCCATAAGGTGCCCAGGGCAGCAATAGAACCATGGAGTCAACTCGGCTGGAGGACGATGAATTGAATCGGGACGCAATTTGCGTGGTCCATCGACATTAGGTGGCCCTGAATGTTACAATTCACTATCAGTTTTTCGTCCGATTCTAAAATCTTTGACACACAGCAGAACGGCCATTAGGTACCCGAGGCAGCAATCGACCCATGGAGACAAGTCTGCTGGAGGACGATGTATTGAATCGGGACGCAATTTGAGTGATCCATCGTCATTAGGAGGCCCTGAACGTTACAATTCACTATCAGTTTTTCGTGCCATTCGATAATCTAGACTCACAGCAGAACGGCCATAAGGTGCCCGAGGCAGCAATAGACCCATGGAGGCAAGTCTGCTGGAGGACGATGTATTGAATCGGGACGCAATTTGAGTGATCCATCGTCATTAGGTAGCCCTGAACGTTACAATTCACTATCAGTTTTTCATCTCATTCTATCATCTAGACTCACAGCAGAACGGCCATAAGGTGCCCGAGGCAGCAATAGTCCCATGGAGTCAAGTCGGCTAGTGGACGATGTACTGAATCGGGACGCAATTTGTGTGGTCCATCGTCATTAGGTGGCCCTGAATGTTACAAATCACTATCAGTTTTTCGTCCGATTCGAAAATCTTTGACTCACAGCAGAACGGCCATAAGGCGCCCGAGGCAGCAATAGACCCATGGAGACAAGTCGGCTGGAGGACGATGTACTGAATCGGGACGCAATTTGAGTGATCCATCGTAATTAGGTGGCCCTGAACGTTTTAATTCACTATCAGTTTTTCGTCCCATTCGATAATCTAGATTCACAGCAGAACGGCCATAAGGTGCCCGGGGCAGCCATAGACCCATGGAGTCAACTCGGCTGGAGGACGATGAATTGAATCGGGACGCAATTTGCGTAGTCCATCGTCATTAGGTGGCCCTGAATGTTACAATTCACTATCAGTTTTTCGTCCGATTCGAAAATCTTTGACTCACAGCAGAACGGCCATTAGGAGCCCGAGGCAGCAATCGACCCATGGAGACAAGTCTGCTGGAGGACGATGTACTGAATCGGGACGCAATTTGAGTGATCCATCGTCATTAGGAGGCCCTGAACGTTACAATTCACTATCAGTTTTTCGTCCCATTCGATAATCTAGATTCACAGCAGAACGGCCATAAGGTGCCCGAGGCAGCAATAGACCCATGGAGTCAAGTCGGCTGGATGACGATGTATTGAATCGGGACGCAATTTGAGTGATCCATCGTCATTAGGTGGCCCTGAACGTTACAATTCACTATCAGTTTTTCGTCCGATTCGAAAATCTTTGAGTCACAGCTGAACGGCCATAAGGTGCCCGAGGCTGCAATAGACCCATGGAGACAGTCTGCTGGAGGACAATGTATTGAATCGGGACGCAATTTGAGTGATCCATCGTCATTAGGTGGCCCTGAAAGTTACAATTCACTATCAGTTTTTCGTCCGATTCGAAAATCATTGACTCACAGCAGAACGGCCATAAGGTGCCCGAGGCAGCAATAGACCCATGAAGTCAAGTCTGCTGGAGGACGATGTATTGATTCGGGACGCAATTTGAGTGATCCATCGTCATTAGGTGGCCCTGAATGTTACAAATCACTATCAGTTTTTCTTCCGATTCGAAAATCTTTGACTCACAGCAGAACGGCCATAAGGTGCCCGAGGCAGCAATCGACCCATGGAGACAAGTCTGCTGGAGGACGATGTATTGAATCGGGACGCAATTTGAGTGTTCCATCGTCATTAGGAGGCCCTGAACGTTACAATTCACTATCAGTTTTTCGTCCGATTCGAAAATCTTTGAGTCACAGCAGGCCTGCCATAAGGTGCCCGAGGCAGCAATAGACCCATGGAGACAAGTATGAATCGGGACGCAATTTGAGAGATCCATCGTCATTAGGTGGCCCTATCAGTTTTTCGTCCCATTCGATAATCTAGATTCACAGCAGAACGGCCATAAGGTGCCCGGGGCAGCAATAGACCCATGGAGTCAACTCGGCTGGAGGACGATGAATTGAATCGGGACGCAATTTGCGTGGTCCATCGTCATTAGGTGGCCCTGAATGTTACAATTCACTATCAGTTTTTCGTCCGATTCTAAAATCTTTGACTCACAGCAGAACGGCCATTAGGTGCCCGAGGCAGCAATCGACCCATGGAGACAAGTCTGCTGGAGGACGATGTATTGAATCGGGACGCAATTTGAGTGATCCATCGTCATTAGGAGGCCGTGAACGTTACAATTCACTATCAGTTTTTCGACCATTCGATAATCTAGACTCACAGCTGAACGGCCATAAAGTGCCCGAGGCAGCAATAGACCCATGGAGTCAAGTCGGCTGGAGGACGATGTATTGAATCGGGACGCAATTTGAGTGATCCATCGTCATTAGGAGGCCCTGAACGTTACAATTCACTATCAGTTTTTCGTCCCATTCGATAATCTAGACTCACAGCAGAACGGCCATAAGGTGCCCGAGGCAGCAATAGACCCATGGAGGCAAGTCTGCTGGAGGACGATGTATTGAATCGGGACGCAATTTGAGTGATCCATCGTCATTAGGTAGCCCTGAACGTTACAATTCACTATCAGTTTTTCATCTCATTCTATCATCTAGACTCACAGCAGAACGGCCATAAGGTGCCCGAGGCAGCAATAGTCCCATGGAGTCAAGTCGGCTAGTGGACGATGTACTGAATCGGGACGCAATTTGTGTGGTCCATCGTCATTAGGTGGCCCTGAATGTTACAAATCACTATCAGTTTTTCGTCCGATTCGAAAATCTTTGACTCACAGCAGAACGGCCATAAGGCGCTCTAGGCAGCAATCGACCCATGGAGACAAGTCTGCTGGAGGACGATGTACTGAATCGGAACGCAATTTGAGTGATCCATCGTCATTAGGAGGCCCTGAACGTTACAATTCACTATCAGTTTTTCGTCCCATTCGATAATCTAGACTCACAGCAGAAAGGCCATAAGGTGCCCGAGGCAGCAATAGACCAAGGAGTCAAGTCGGCTGGAGGACGATGTATTGAATCGGGACGCAATTTGAGTGATCCATCGTCATTAGGAGGCCCTGAACGTTACAATTCACTATCAGTTTTTCGTCCCATTCGATAATCTAGACTCACAGCAGAACGGCCATAAGGTGCCCGAGGCTGCAATAGACCCATGGAGACAGTCTGCTGGAGGACAATGTATTGTATTGGGACGCAATTTGAGTGATCCATCGTCATTAGGTGGCCCTGAAAGTTACAATTCACTATCAGTTTTTCGTCCGATTCGAAAATCTTTGACTCACAGCAGAACGGCCATAAGGTGCCCGAGGCAGCAATAGACCCATGAAGACAAGTCTGCTGGA
Source organism: Schistocerca cancellata (assembly GCF_023864275.1). Taxonomy (NCBI): domain Eukaryota; kingdom Metazoa; phylum Arthropoda; class Insecta; order Orthoptera; family Acrididae; genus Schistocerca; species Schistocerca cancellata. Next base: position 2,383,240 of record NW_026047143.1, on the reverse strand, counting down.
GGACGATGTATTGATTCGGGACGCAATTTGAGTGATCCATCGTCATTAGGTGGCCCTGAATGTTACAAATCACTATCAGTTTTTCTTCCGATTCGAAAATCTTTGACTCACAGCAGAACGGCCATAAGGTGCCCGAGGCAGCAATCGACCCATGGAGACAAGTCTGCTGGAGGACGATGTATTGAATCGGGACGCAATTTGAGTGATCCATCGTCATTAGGAGGCCCTGAACGTTACAATTCACTATCAGTTTTTCGTCCCATTCGATAATCTAGACTCACAGCAGAACGGCCATAAGGTGCCCGAGGCAGCAATAGACCCATGGAGTCAAGTCGGCTGGAGGACGATGTATTGAATCGGGACGCAATTTGCGTGGTCCATCGTCATTAGGTGGCCCTGAATGTTACAATTCACTATCAGTTTTTCGTCCGATTGTAAAATCTTTGACTCACAGCAGAACGGCCATTAGGTGCCCGAGGCAGCAATCGACCCATGGAGACAAGTCTGCTGGAGGACGATGTATTGAATCGGGACGCAATTTGAGTGATCCATCGTCATTAGGAGGCCCTGAACGTTACAATTCACTATCAGTTTTTCGTCCCATTCGATAATCTAGACTCACAGCAGAACGGCCATAAGGTGCCCGAGGCAGTAATAGACCCATGGAGTCAAGTCGGCTAGAGGACGATGTATTGAATCGGGACGCAATTTGAGTGATCCATCGTCATTAGGAGGCCCTGAAGGTTACAATTCACTATCAGTTTTTTGTCCCATTCGATAATCTAGACTCACGGCAGAACGGCCATAAGGTGCCCGAGGAAGCCATAGACCCATGGAGTCAAGTTGCCTGGAGTACGATGTATTGAATCGGGACGCAATTTGAGTGATCCATCGTCATTAGGTGGCCCTGAACGTTACAATTCACTATCAGTTTTTCATCCCATTCTATCATCTAGACTCACAGCAGAACGGCCATAAGGTGCCCGGGGCAGCAATAGTGCCATGGAGTCAAGTCGGCTAGTGGACGATGTACTGAGTCGGGACGCAATTTGTGTGGTCCATCGTCATTAGGTGGCCCTGAATGTTACAAATCACTATCAGTTTTTCGTCCGATTCGAAAATCTTTGACTCACAGCAGAACGGCCATAAGGTGCCCGAGGCAGCAATAGACCCATGAAGTCAAGTCTGCTGGAGGACGATGTATTGAATCAGGACGCAATTTGAGTGATCCATCGTCATTAGGTGGCCCTGAACGATACAATTCACTATCAGTTTTTCGTCCCATTCGATAATCTAGACTCACAGCAGAACGGCCATAAGGTGCCCGAGGTAGCAATAGACCCATGGAGACAAGTCGGCTGGGGACGATGTATTGAATCGGGACGCAATTTGAGTGATCCATCGTCATTAGGTGGCCCTGAACGTTTTAATTCACTATCAGTTTTTCGTCCCATTCGATAATCTAGATTCACAGCAGAACGGCCATAAGGTGCCCGGGTCAGCAATACACCCATGGAGTCAACTCGGCTGGAGGACGATGAATTGAATCGGGACGCAATTTGCGTGGTCCATCGTCATTAGGTGGCCCTGAACGTTACAATTCACTATCAGTTTTTCATCCCATTCTATCATCTAGACTCACAGCAGAACGGCCATAAGGTGCCCGAGGCAGCAATAGTCCCATGGAGTCAAGTCGGCTAGTGGACGATGTACTGAATCGGGACGCAATTTGTGTGGTCCATCGTCATTAGGTGGCCCTGAATGTTACAAATCACTATCAGTTTTTCGTCCGATTCGAAAATCTTTGACTCACAGCAGAACGGCCATAAGGTGCCCGAGGCAGCAATAGACCCATGAAGTCAAGTCTGCTGGAGGACGATGTATTGAATCAGGACGTAATTTGAGTGATCCATCGTCATTAGGTGGCCCTGAACGTTACAATTCACTATCAGTTTTTCGTCCCATTCGATAATCTAGACTCACAGCAGAACGGCCATAAGGTGCCCGTGGCAGCAATAGACCCATGGAGACAAGTCGGCTGGGGACGATGTATTGAATCGGGACGCAATTTTAGTGATCCATCGTAATTAGGTGGCCCTGAACGTTTTAATTCACTATCAGTTTTTCGTCCCATTCGATAATCTAGATTCACAGCAGAACGGCCATAAGGTGCCCGGGGCAGCAATAGACCCATGGAGTCAACTCGGCTGGAGGACGATGAATTGAATCGGGACGCAATTTGCGTGGTCCATCGTCATTAGGTGGCCCTGAATGTTACAATTCACTATCAGTTTTTCTTCCGATTCGAAAATCTTTGACTCACAGCAGAACGGCCATAAGGTGCCCGAGGCAGCAATCGACCCATGGAGACAAGTCTGCTGGAGGACGATGTATTGAATCGGGACGCAATTTGAGTGATCCATCGTCATTAGGAGGCCCTGAACGTTACAATTCACTATCAGTTTTTCGTCCCATTCGATAATCTAGACTCACAGCATAACGGCCATAAGGTGCCCGAGGCAGCAATAGACCCATGGAGTCAAGTCGGCTGGAGGACGATGTATTGAATCGGGACGCAATTTGCGTGGTCCATCGTCATTAGGTGGCCCTGAATGTTACAATTCACTATCAGTTTTTCGTCCGATTGTAAAATCTTTGACTCACAGCAGAACGGCCATTAGGTGCCCGAGGCAGCAATCGACCCATGGAGACAAGTCTGCTGGAGGACGATGTATTGAATCGGGACGCAATTCGAGTGATCCATCGTCATTAGGAGGCCCTGAACGTTACAATTCACTATCAGTTTTTCGTCCCATTCGATAATCTAGACTCACAGCAGAATGGCCATAAGGTGCCCGAGGCAGTAATAGACCCATGGAGTCAAGTCGGCTGGAGGACGATGTATTGAATCGGGACGCAATTTGAGTGATCCATCGTCATTAGGAGGCCCTGAACGATACAATTCACTATCAGTTTTTCGTCCCATTCGATAATCTAGACTCACAGCAGAACGGCCATAAGGTGCCCGAGGCAGCAATAGACCCATGGAGTCAAGTCGGCTGGAGGACGATGTATTGAATCGGGACGCAATTTGAGTGATCCATCGTCATTAGGTGGCCCTGAACGTTACAATTCACTATCAGTTTTTCGTCCGATTCGAAAATCTTTGACTCACAGCAGAACGGCCATAAGGTGGCCGAGCCAGCAATAGACGCATGGAGACAAGTCTGCTGGAGGACGATGTATTGAATCAGGACGCAATTTGAGTGTTCCATCGTCATTAGGAGGCCCTGAACGTTACAATTCACTATCAGTTTTTCGTCCGATTCGAAAATCTTTGAGTCACAGCAGGCCTGCCATAAGGTGCCCGAGGCAGCAATAGACCCATGGAGACAAGTCTGCTGGAGGATGATGTATTGAATCGGGACGCAATTTGAGTGATCCATCGTCATTAGGTGGCCCTGAACGTTACAATTCACTATCAGTTTTTCGTCCCATTCGATAATCTAGACTCACAGCAGAACGGCCATAAGGTGCCCGAGGCAGCATTAGACCCATGGTGACAAGTCTGCTGGAGGACGATGTATTGAATCGGGACGCAATTTGAGTGATCCATCGTCATTAGGAGGCCCTGAAGGTTACAATTCACTATCAGTTTTTTTCCCATTCGATAATCTAGACTCACATCAGAACGGCCATAAGGTGCCCGAGGCAGCCATAGACCCATGGAGTCAAGTTGCCTGGAGTACGATGTATTGAATCGGGACGCAATTTGAGTGATCCATCGTCATTAGGTGGCCCTGAACGTTACAATTCACTATCAGTTTTTCGTCCGATTCTAAAATCTTTGACTCACAGCAGAACGGCCATTAGGTGCCCGAGGCAGCAATCGACCCATGGAGACAAGTCTGCTGGAGGACGATGTATTGAATCGGGACGCAATTTGAGTGATCCATCGTCATTAGGAGGCCGTGAACGTTACAATTCACTATCAGTTTTTCGACCATTCGATAATCTAGACTCACAGCTGAACGGCCATAAAGTGCCCGAGGCAGCAATAGACCCATGGAGTCAAGTCGGCTGGAGGACGATGTATTGAATCGGGACGCAATTTGAGTGATCCATCGTCATTAGGAGGCCCTGAACGTTACAATTCACTATCAGTTTTTCGTCCCATTCGATAATCTAGACTCACAGCAGAACGGCCATAAGGTGCCCGAGGCAGCAATAGACCCATGGAGGCAAGTCTGCTGGAGGACGATGTATTGAATCGGGACGCAATTTGAGTGATCCATCGTCATTAGGTAGCCCTGAACGTTACAATTCACTATCAGTTTTTCATCTCATTCTATCATCTAGACTCACAGCAGAACGGCCATAAGGTGCCCGAGGCAGCAATAGTCCCATGGAGTCAAGTCGGCTAGTGGACGATGTACTGAATCGGGACGCAATTTGTGTGGTCCATCGTCATTAGGTGGCCCTGAATGTTACAAATCACTATCAGTTTTTCGTCCGATTCGAAAATCTTTGACTCACAGCAGAACGGCCATAAGGCGCTCTAGGCAGCAATCGACCCATGGAGACAAGTCTGCTGGAGGACGATGTACTGAATCGGAACGCAATTTGAGTGATCCATCGTCATTAGGAGGCCCTGAACGTTACAATTCACTATCAGTTTTTCGTCCCATTCGATAATCTAGACTCACAGCAGAAAGGCCATAAGGTGCCCGAGGCAGCAATAGACCAAGGAGTCAAGTCGGCTGGAGGACGATGTATTGAATCGGGACGCAATTTGAGTGATCCATCGTCATTAGGAGGCCCTGAACGTTACAATTCACTATCAGTTTTTCGTCCCATTCGATAATCTAGACTCACAGCAGAACGGCCATAAGGTGCCCGAGGCTGCAATAGACCCATGGAGACAGTCTGCTGGAGGACAATGTATTGTATTGGGACGCAATTTGAGTGATCCATCGTCATTAGGTGGCCCTGAAAGTTACAATTCACTATCAGTTTTTCGTCCGATTCGAAAATCTTTGACTCACAGCAGAACGGCCATAAGGTGCCCGAGGCAGCAATAGACCCATGAAGACAAGTCTGCTGGAGGACGATGTATTGATTCGGGACGCAATTTGAGTGATCCATCGTCATTAGGTGGCCCTGAATGTTACAAATCACTATCAGTTTTTCTTCCGATTCGAAAATCTTTGACTCACAGCAGAACGGCCATAAGGTGCCCGAGGCAGCAATCGACCCATGGAGACAAGTCTGCTGGAGGACGATGTATTGAATCGGGACGCAATTTGAGTGATCCATCGTCATTAGGAGGCCCTGAACGTTACAATTCACTATCAGTTTTTCGTCCCATTCGATAATCTAGACTCACAGCAGAACGGCCATAAGGTGCCCGAGGCAGCAATAGACCCATGGAGTCAAGTCGGCTGGAGGACGATGTATTGAATCGGGACGCAATTTGCGTGGTCCATCGTCATTAGGTGGCCCTGAATGTTACAATTCACTATCAGTTTTTCGTCCGATTGTAAAATCTTTGACTCACAGCAGAACGGCCATTAGGTGCCCGAGGCAGCAATCGACCCATGGAGACAAGTCTGCTGGAGGACGATGTATTGAATCGGGACGCAATTTGAGTGATCCATCGTCATTAGGAGGCCCTGAACGTTACAATTCACTATCAGTTTTTCGTCCCATTCGATAATCTAGACTCACAGCAGAACGGCCATAAGGTGCCCGAGGCAGTAATAGACCCATGGAGTCAAGTCGGCTAGAGGACGATGTATTGAATCGGGACGCAATTTGAGTGATCCATCGTCATTAGGAGGCCCTGAAGGTTACAATTCACTATCAGTTTTTTGTCCCATTCGATAATCTAGACTCACGGCAGAACGGCCATAAGGTGCCCGAGGAAGCCATAGACCCATGGAGTCAAGTTGCCTGGAGTACGATGTATTGAATCGGGACGCAATTTGAGTGATCCATCGTCATTAGGTGGCCCTGAACGTTACAATTCACTATCAGTTTTTCATCCCATTCTATCATCTAGACTCACAGCAGAACGGCCATAAGGTGCCCGGGGCAGCAATAGTGCCATGGAGTCAAGTCGGCTAGTGGACGATGTACTGAGTCGGGACGCAATTTGTGTGGTCCATCGTCATTAGGTGGCCCTGAATGTTACAAATCACTATCAGTTTTTCGTCCGATTCGAAAATCTTTGACTCACAGCAGAACGGCCATAAGGTGCCCGAGGCAGCAATAGACCCATGAAGTCAAGTCTGCTGGAGGACGATGTATTGAATCAGGACGCAATTTGAGTGATCCATCGTCATTAGGTGGCCCTGAACGATACAATTCACTATCAGTTTTTCGTCCCATTCGATAATCTAGACTCACAGCAGAACGGCCATAAGGTGCCCGAGGTAGCAATAGACCCATGGAGACAAGTCGGCTGGGGACGATGTATTGAATCGGGACGCAATTTGAGTGATCCATCGTCATTAGGTGGCCCTGAACGTTTTAATTCACTATCAGTTTTTCGTCCCATTCGATAATCTAGATTCACAGCAGAACGGCCATAAGGTGCCCGGGTCAGCAATACACCCATGGAGTCAACTCGGCTGGAGGACGATGAATTGAATCGGGACGCAATTTGCGTGGTCCATCGTCATTAGGTGGCCCTGAACGTTACAATTCACTATCAGTTTTTCATCCCATTCTATCATCTAGACTCACAGCAGAACGGCCATAAGGTGCCCGAGGCAGCAATAGTCCCATGGAGTCAAGTCGGCTAGTGGACGATGTACTGAATCGGGACGCAATTTGTGTGGTCCATCGTCATTAGGTGGCCCTGAATGTTACAAATCACTATCAGTTTTTCGTCCGATTCGAAAATCTTTGACTCACAGCAGAACGGCCATAAGGTGCCCGAGGCAGCAATAGACCCATGAAGTCAAGTCTGCTGGAGGACGATGTATTGAATCAGGACGTAATTTGAGTGATCCATCGTCATTAGGTGGCCCTGAACGTTACAATTCACTATCAGTTTTTCGTCCCATTCGATAATCTAGACTCACAGCAGAACGGCCATAAGGTGCCCGTGGCAGCAATAGACCCATGGAGACAAGTCGGCTGGGGACGATGTATTGAATCGGGACGCAATTTTAGTGATCCATCGTAATTAGGTGGCCCTGAACGTTTTAATTCACTATCAGTTTTTCGTCCCATTCGATAATCTAGATTCACAGCAGAACGGCCATAAGGTGCCCGGGGCAGCAATAGACCCATGGAGTCAACTCGGCTGGAGGACGATGAATTGAATCGGGACGCAATTTGCGTGGTCCATCGTCATTAGGTGGCCCTGAATGTTACAATTCACTATCAGTTTTTCTTCCGATTCGAAAATCTTTGACTCACAGCAGAACGGCCATAAGGTGCCCGAGGCAGCAATCGACCCATGGAGACAAGTCTGCTGGAGGACGATGTATTGAATCGGGACGCAATTTGAGTGATCCATCGTCATTAGGAGGCCCTGAACGTTACAATTCACTATCAGTTTTTCGTCCCATTCGATAATCTAGACTCACAGCATAACGGCCATAAGGTGCCCGAGGCAGCAATAGACCCATGGAGTCAAGTCGGCTGGAGGACGATGTATTGAATCGGGACGCAATTTGCGTGGTCCATCGTCATTAGGTGGCCCTGAATGTTACAATTCACTATCAGTTTTTCGTCCGATTGTAAAATCTTTGACTCACAGCAGAACGGCCATTAGGTGCCCGAGGCAGCAATCGACCCATGGAGACAAGTCTGCTGGAGGACGATGTATTGAATCGGGACGCAATTCGAGTGATCCATCGTCATTAGGAGGCCCTGAACGTTACAATTCACTATCAGTTTTTCGTCCCATTCGATAATCTAGACTCACAGCAGAATGGCCATAAGGTGCCCGAGGCAGTAATAGACCCATGGAGTCAAGTCGGCTGGAGGACGATGTATTGAATCGGGACGCAATTTGAGTGATCCATCGTCATTAGGAGGCCCTGAACGATACAATTCACTATCAGTTTTTCGTCCCATTCGATAATCTAGACTCACAGCAGAACGGCCATAAGGTGCCCGAGGCAGCAATAGACCCATGGAGTCAAGTCGGCTGGAGGACGATGTATTGAATCGGGACGCAATTTGAGTGATCCATCGTCATTAGGTGGCCCTGAACGTTACAATTCACTATCAGTTTTTCGTCCGATTCGAAAATCTTTGACTCACAGCAGAACGGCCATAAGGTGGCCGAGCCAGCAATAGACGCATGGAGACAAGTCTGCTGGAGGACGATGTATTGAATCAGGACGCAATTTGAGTGTTCCATCGTCATTAGGAGGCCCTGAACGTTACAATTCACTATCAGTTTTTCGTCCGATTCGAAAATCTTTGAGTCACAGCAGGCCTGCCATAAGGTGCCCGAGGCAGCAATAGACCCATGGAGACAAGTCTGCTGGAGGATGATGTATTGAATCGGGACGCAATTTGAGTGATCCATCGTCATTAGGTGGCCCTGAACGTTACAATTCACTATCAGTTTTTCGTCCCATTCGATAATCTAGACTCACAGCAGAACGGCCATAAGGTGCCCGAGGCAGCATTAGACCCATGGTGACAAGTCTGCTGGAGGACGATGTATTGAATCGGGACGCAATTTGAGTGATCCATCGTCATTAGGAGGCCCTGAAGGTTACAATTCACTATCAGTTTTTTTCCCATTCGATAATCTAGACTCACATCAGAACGGCCATAAGGTGCCCGAGGCAGCAATAGACCCATGGAGTCAAGTTGGCTGGAGTACGATGTATTGAATCGGGACGCAATTTGAGTGATCCATCGTCATTAGGTGGCCCTGAACGTTAAAATTCACTATCAGTATTTCGTCCGATTCGGAAATCTTTGACTCACAGCAGAACGGCCATAAGGTGCCCGAGGCAGCAATAGACGCATGGAGACAAGTCTGCTGGAAGACGATGTATTCAATCGGGACGCAATTTGAGTGTTCCATCGTCATTAGGAGGCCCTGAACGTTACAATTCACTATCAGTTTTTCGTCCGATTCGAAAATCTTTGAGTCACAGCAGGCCTGCCATAAGGTGCCCGAGGCAGCAATAGACCCATGGAGACAAGTCTGCTGGAGGACGATGTATTGAATCGGGACGCAATTTGAGTGATCCATCGTCATTAGGTGGCCCTGAACGTTACAATTCACTATCAGTTTTTCATCCCATTCTATCATCTAGACTCACAGCAGAACGGCCATAAGGTGCCCGAGGCAGCAATAGTCCCATGGAGACAAGTCGGCTAGTGGACGATGTACTGAGTTGGGACGCAATTTGTGTGGTCCATCGTCATTAGGTGGCCCTGAATGTTACAAATCACTATCAGTTTTTCGTCCGATTCGAAAATCTTTGACTCACAGCAGAACGGCCATAAGGTGCCCGAGGCAGCAATAGACCCATGAAGTCAAGTCTGCTGGAGGACGATGTATTGAATCAGGACGCAATTTGAGTGATCCATCGTCATTAGGTGGCCCTGAACGTTACAATTCACTATCAGTTTTTCGTCCCATTCGATAATCTAGACTCACAGCAGAACGGCCATAAGGTGCCCGAGGCAGCAATAGACCCATGGAGTCAAGTCGGCTGGAGGACGATGTATTGAATCGGGACGCAATTTGAGTGATCCATCGTCATTAGGTGGCCCTGAACGTTACAATTCACTATCAGTTTTTCGTCCGATTCGAAAATCTTTGACTCACAGCAGAACGGCCATAAGGTGCCCGAGGCAGCAATAGACCCATGAAGTCAAGTCTGCTGGAGGACGATGTATTGAATCAGGACGCAATTTGAGTGATCCATCGTCATTAGGTGGCCCTGAACGTTACAATTCACTATCAGTTTTTCATCTCATTCTATCATCTAGACTCACAGCAGAACGGCCATAAGGTGCCCGAGGCAGCAATAGTCTCATGGAGTCAAGTCGGCTAGTGGACGATGTACTGAATCGGGACGCAATTTGTGTGGTCCATCGTCATTAGGTGGCCCTGAATGTTACAAATCACTATCAGTTTTTCGTCCGATTTGAAAATATTTGACTCACAGCAGAACGGCCATAAGGCGCCCGAGGCAGCAATAGACCCATGGAGACAAGTCGGCTGGAGGACGATGTACTGAATCGGGACGCAATTTGAGTGATCCATCGTAATTAGGTGGCCCTGAACGTTTTAATTCACTATCAGTTTTTCGTCCCATTCGATAATCTAGATTCACAGCAGAACGGCCATAAGGTGCCCGGGGCAGCCATAGACCCATGGAGTCAACTCGGCTGGAGGACGATGAATTGAATCGGGACGCAATTTGCGTAGTCCATCGTCATTAGGTGGCCCTGAATGTTACAATTCACTATCAGTTTTTCGTCCGATTCGAAAATCTTTGACTCACAGCAGAACGGCCATTAGGAGCCCGAGGCAGCAATCGACCCATGGAGACAAGTCTGCTGGAGGACGATGTACTGAATCGGGACGCAATTTGAGTGATCCATCGTCATTAGGAGGCCCTGAACGTTACAATTCACTATCAGTTTTTCGTCCCATTCGATAATCTAGACTCACAGCAGAACGGCCATAAGGTGCCCGAGGCAGCAATAGAACCATGGAGTCAAGTCGGCTGGAGGACGATGTATTGAATCGGGACGCAATTTGAGTGATCCATCGTCATTAGGAGGCCCTGAACGTTACAATTCACTATCAGTTTTTCGTCCCATTCGATAATCTAGACTCACAGCAGAACGGCCATAAGGTGCCCGAGGCAGCAATAGACCCATGGAGTCAAGTCGGCTGGAGGACGATGTATTGAATCGGGACGCAATTTGAGTGATCCATCGTCATTAGGTGGCCCTGAACGTTACAATTCACTATCAGTTTTTCGTCCGATTCGAAAATCTTTGAGTCACAGCTGAACGGCCATAAGGTGCCCGAGGCTGCAATAGACCCATGGAGACAGTCTGCTGGAGGACAATGTATTGAATCGGGACGCAATTTGAGTGATCCATCGTCATTAGGTGGCCCTGAAAGTTACAATTCACTATCAGTTTTTCGTCCGATTCGAAAATCATTGACTCACAGCAGAACGGCCATAAGGTGCCCGAGGCAGCAATAGACCCATGAAGTCAAGTCTGCTGGAGGACGATGTATTGATTCGGGACGCAATTTGAGTGATCCATCGTCATTAGGTGGCCCTGAATGTTACAAATCACTATCAGTTTTTCTTCCGATTCGAAAATCTTTGACTCACAGCAGAACGGCCATAAGGTGCCCGAGGCAGCAATCGACCCATGGAGACAAGTCTGCTGGAGGACGATGTATTGAATCGGGACGCAATTTGAGTGTTCCATCGTCATTAGGAGGCCCTGAACGTTACAATTCACTATCAGTTTTTCGTCCGATTCGAAAATCTTTGAGTCACAGCAGGCCTGCCATAAGGTGCCCGAGGCAGCAATCGACCCATGGAGACAAGTCTGCTGGAGGACGATGTATTGAATCGGGACGCAATTTGAGTGATCCATCGTCATTAGGAGGCCGTGAACGTTACAATTCACTATCAGTTTTTCGACCATTCGATAATCTAGACTCACAGCTGAACGGCCATAAAGTGCCCGAGGCAGCAATAGACCCATGGAGTCAAGTCGGCTGGAGGACGATGTATTGAATCGGGACGCAATTTGAGTGATCCATCGTCATTAGGAGGCCCTGAACGTTACAATTCACTATCAGTTTTTCGTCCCATTCGATAAACTAGACTCACAGCAGAACGGCCATAAGGTGCCCGAGGCAGCAATAGACCCATGGAGGCAAGTCTGCTGGAGGACGATGTATTGAATCGGGACGCAATTTGAGTGATCCATCGTCATTAGGTAGCCCTGAACGTTACAATTCACTATCAGTTTTTCATCTCATTCTATCATCTAGACTCACAGCAGAACGGCCATAAGGTGCCCGAGGCAGCAATAGTCCCATGGAGTCAAGTCGGCTAGTGGACGATGTACTGAATCGGGACGCAATTTGTGTGGTCCATCGTCATTAGGTGGCCCTGAATGTTACAAATCGCTATCAGATTTTCGTCCGATTCGAAAATCTTTGACTCACAGCAGAACGGCCATAAGGCGCCCTAGGCAGCAATCGACCCATGGAGACAAGTCTGCTGGAGGACGATGTACTGAATCGGAACGCAATTTGAGTGATCCATCGTCATTAGGAGGCCCTGAACGTTACAATTCACTATCAGTTTTTCGTCCCATTCGATAATCTAGACTCACAGCAGAACGGCCATAAGGTGCCCGAGGCAGCAATAGACCAAGGAGTCAAGTCGGCTGGAGGACGATGTATTGAATCGGGACGCAATTTGAGTGATCCATCGTCATTAGGAGGCCCTGAACGTTACAATTCACTATCAGTTTTTCGTCCCATTCGATAATCTAGACTCACAGCAGAACGGCCATAAGGTGCCCGAGGCTGCAATAGACCCATGGAGACAGTCTGCTGGAGGACAATGTATTGTATCGGGACGCAATTTGAGTGATCCATCGTCATTAGGTGGCCCTGAAAGTTACAATTCACTATCAGTTTTTCGTCCGATTCGAAAATCTTTGACTCACAGCAGAACGGCCATAAGGTGCCCGAGGCAGCAATAGACCCATGAAGACAAGTCTGCTGGAGGACGATGTATTGATTCGGGACGCAATTTGAGTGATCCATCGTCATTAGGTGGCCCTGAATGTTACAAATCACTATCAGTTTTTCTTCCGATTCGAAAATCTTTGACTCACAGCAGAACGGCCATAAGGTGCCCGAGGCAGCAATCGACCCATGGAGACAAGTCTGCTGGAGGACGATGTATTGAATCGGGACGCAATTTGAGTGATCCATCGTCATTAGGAGGCCCTGAACGTTACAATTCACTATCAGTTTTTCGTCCCATTCGATAATCTAGACTCACAGCAGAACGGCCATAAGGTGCCCGAGGCAGCAATAGACCCATGGAGTCAAGTCGGCTGGAGGACGATGTATTGAATCGGGACGCAATTTGCGTGGTCCATCGTCATTAGGTGGCCCTGAATGTTACAATTCACTATCAGTTTTTCGTCCGATTCGAAAATCTTTGAGTCACAGCTGAACGGCCATAAGGTGCCCGAGGCTGCAATAGACCCATGGAGACAGTCTGCTGGAGGACAATGTATTGAATCGGGACGCAATTTGAGTGTTCCATCGTCATTAGGAGGCCCTGAACGTTACAATTCACTATCAGTTTTTCGTCCGATTCGAAAATCTTTGAGTCACAGCAGGCCTGCCATAAGGTGCCCGAGGCAGCAATAGACCCATGGAGACAAGTATGAATCGGGACGCAATTTGAGAGATCCATCGTCATTAGGTGGCCCTATCAGTTTTTCGTCCCATTCGATAATCTAGATTCACAGCAGAACGGCCATAAGGTGCCCGGGGCAGTAATAGACCCATGGAGTCAACTCGGCTGGAGGACGATGAATTGAATCGGGACGCAATTTGCGTGGTCCATCGTCATTAGGTGGCCCTGAATGTTACAATTCACTATCAGTTTTTCGTCCGATTCTAAAATCTTTGACTCACAGCAGAACGGCCATTAGGTGCCCGAGGCAGCAATCGACCCATGGAGACAAGTCTGCTGGAGGACGATGTATTGAATCGGGACGCAATTTGAGTGATCCATCGTCATTAGGAGGCCGTGAACGTTACAATTCACTATCAGTTTTTCGTCCGATTGTAAAATCTTTGACTCACAGCAGAACGGCCATTAGGTGCCCGAGGCAGCAATCGACCCATGGAGACAAGTCTGCTGGAGGACGATGTATTGAATCGGGACGCAATTTGAGTGATCCATCGTCATTAGGAGGCCCTGAACGTTACAATTCACTATCAGTTTTTCGTCCCATTCGATAATCTAGACTCACAGCAGAACGGCCATGAGGTGCCCGAGGCAGCAATAGACCCATGGAGTCAAGTCGGCTGGAGGACGATGTATTGAATCGGGACGCAATTTGCGTGGTCCATCGTCATTAGGTGGCCCTGAATGTTACAATTCACTATCAGTTTTTCGTCCGATTGTAAAATCTTTGACTCACAGCAGAACGGCCATTAGGTGCCCGAGGCAGCAATCGACCCATGGAGACAAGTCTGCTGGAGGACGATGTATTGAATCGGGACGCAATTTGAGTGATCCATCGTCATTAGGAGGCCCTGAACGTTACAATTCACTATCAGTTTTTCGTCCCATTCGATAATCTAGACTCACAGCAGAACGGCCATAAGGTGCCCGAGGCAGCAATAGTCCCATGGAGTCAAGTCGGCTAGTGGACGATGTACTGAATCGGGACGCAATTTGTGTGGTCCATCGTCATTAGGTGGCCCTGAATGTTACAAATCACTATCAGTTTTTCGTCCGATTCGAAAATCTTTGACTCACAGCAGAACGGCCATAAGGCGCCCTAGGCAGCAATCGACCCATGGAGACAAGTCTGCTGGAGGACGATGTACTGAATCGGAACGCAATTTGAGTGATCCATCGTCATTAGGAGGCCCTGAACGTTACAATTCACTATCAGGTTTTCGTCCCATTCGATAATCTAGACTCACAGCAGAACGGCCATAAGGTGCCCGAGGCAGCAATAGACCAAGGAGTCAAGTCGGCTGGAGGACGATGTATTGAATCGGGACGCAATTTGAGTGATCCATCGTCATTAGGAGGCCCTGAACGTTACAATTCACTATCAGTTTTTCGTCCCATTCGATAATCTAGACTCACAGCAGAACGGCCATAAGGTGCCCGAGGCTGCAATAGACCCATGGAGACAGTCTGCTGGAGGACAATGTATTGTATCGGGACGCAATTTGAGTGATCCATCGTCATTAGGTGGCCCTGAAAGTTACAATTCACTATCAGTTTTTCGTCCGATTCGAAAATCTTTGACTCACAGCAGAACGGCCATAAGGTGCCCGAGGCAGCAATAGACCCATGAAGACAAGTCTGCTGGAGGACGATGTATTGATTCGGGACGCAATTTGAGTGATCCATCGTCATTAGGTGGCCCTGAAAGTTACAATTCACTATCAGTTTTTCTTCCGATTCGAAAATCTTTGACTCACAGCAGAACGGCCATAAGGTGCCCGAGGCAGCAATCGACCCATGGAGACAAGTCTGCTGGAGGACGATGTATTGAATCGGGACGCAATTTGAGTGATCCATCGTCATTAGGAGGCCCTGAACGTTACAATTCACTATCAGTTTTTCGTCCCATTCGATAATCTAGACTCACAGCAGAACGGCCATAAGGTGCCCGAGGCAGCAATAGACCCATGGAGTCAAGTCGGCTGGAGGACGATGTATTGAATCGGGACGCAATTTGCGTGGTCCATCGTCATTAGGTGGCCCTGAATGTTACAATTCACTATCAGTTTTTCGTCCGATTGTAAAATCTTTGACTCACAGCAGAACGGCCATTAGGTGCCCGAGGCAGCAATCGACCCATGGAGACAAGTCTGCTGGAGGACGATGTATTGAATCGGGACGCAATTTGAGTGATCCATCGTCATTAGGAGGCCCTGAACGTTACAATTCACTATCAGTTTTTCGTCCCATTCGATAATCTAGACTCACAGCAGAACGGCCATAAGGTGCCCGAGGCAGTAATAGACCCATGGAGTCAAGTCGGCTAGAGGACGATGTATTGAATCGGGACGCAATTTGAGTGATCCATCGTCATTAGGAGGCCCTGAACGATACAATTCACTATCAGTTTTTCGTCCCATTCGATAATCTAGACTCACAGCAGAACGGCCATAAGGTGCCCGAGGCAGCAATAGACCCATGGAGTCAAGTCGGCTGGAGGACGATGTATTGAATCGGGACGCAATTTGAGTGATCCATCGTCATTAGGTGGCCCTGAACGTTACAATTCACTATCAGTTTTTCGTCCGATTCGAAAATCTTTGACTCACAGCAGATGGGCCATAAGGTGCCCGAGCCAGCAATAGACGCATGGAGACAAGTCTGCTGGAGGACGATGTATTGAATCAGGACGCAATTTGAGTGTTCCATCGTCATTAGGAGGCCCTGAACGTTACAATTCACTATCAGTTTTTCGTCCGATTCGAAAATCTTTGAGTCACAGCAGGCCTGCCATAAGGTGCCCGAGGCAGCAATAGACCCATGGAGACAAGTCTGCTGGAGGATGATGTATTGAATCGGGACGCAATTTGAGTGATCCATCGTCATTAGGTGGCCCTGAACGTTACATTTCACTATCAGTTTTTCGTCCCATTCGATAATCTAGACTCACAGCAGAACGGCCATAAGGTGCCCGAGGCAGCAATAGACCCATGGTGACAAGTCTGCTGGAGGACGATGTATTGAATCGGGACGCAATTTGAGTGATCCATCGTCATTAGGAGGCCCTGAAGGTTACAATTCACTATCAGTTTTTTGTCCCATTCGATAATCTAGACTCACGGCAGAACGGCCATAAGGTGCCCGAGGCAGCCATAGACCCATGGAGTCAAGTTGCCTGGAGTACGATGTATTGAATCGGGACGCAATTTGAGTGATCCATCGTCATTAGGTGGCCCTGAACGTTACAATTCACTATCAGTTTTTCGTCCGATTCGCAAATCTTTGACTCACAGCAGAACGGCCATAAGGTGCCCGAGGCAGCAATAGACGCATGGAGACAAGTCTGCTGGAGGACGATGTATTGAATCGGGACGCAATTTGAGTGATCCATCGTCATTAGGTGGCCCTGAACGTTACAATTCACTATCAGTTTTTCATCCCATTCTATCATCTAGACTCACAGCAGAACGGCCATAAGGTGCCCGAGGCAGCAATAGTGCCATGGAGTCAAGTCGGCTAGTGGACGATGTACTGAGTCGGGACGCAATTTGTGTGGTCCATCGTCATTAGGTGGCCCTGAATGTTACAAATCACTATCAGTTTTTCGTCCGATTCGAAAATCTTTGACTCACAGCAGAACGGCCATAAGGTGCCCGAGGCAGCAATAGACCCATGAAGTCAAGTCTGCTGGAGGACGATGTATTGAATCAGGACGCAATTTGAGTGATCCATCGTCATTAGGTGGCCCTGAACGATACAATTCACTATCAGTTTTTCGTCCCATTCGATAATCTAGATTCACAGCAGAACGGCCATAAGGTGCCCGGGGCAGCAATAGACCCATGGAGTCAATTCGGCTGGAGGACGATGAATTGAATCGGGACGCAATTTGCGTGGTCCATCGTCATTAGGTGGCCCTGAACGTTACAATTCACTATCAGTTTTTCGTCCGGTTCGAAAATCTTTGACTCACAGCAGAACGGCCATAAGGTGCCCGAGGCAGCAATAGACGCATGGAGACAAGTCTGCTGGAGAACGATGTATTGAATCGGGACGCAATTTGAGTGTTCCATCGTCATTAGGAGGCCCTGAACGTTACAATTCACTATCAGTTTTTCGTCCGATTCGAAAATCTTTGAGTCACAGCAGGCCTGCCATAAGGTGCCCGAGGCAGCAATAGACCCATGGAGACAAATCTGCTGGAGGACGATGTATTGAATCGGGACGCAATTTGAGTGATCCATCGTCATTAGGTGGCCCTGAACGTTACAATTCACTATCAGTTTTTCATCCCATTCTATCATCTAGACTCACAGCAGAACGGCCATAAGGTGCCCGAGGCAGCAATAGTCCCATGGAGTCAAGTCGGCTAGTGGACGATGTACTGAATCGGGACGCAATTTGTGTGGTCCATCGTCATTAGGTGGCCCTGAATGTTACAAATCACTATCAGTTTTTCGTCCGATTCGAAAATCTTTGACTCACAGCAGAACGGCCATAAGGTGCCCGAGGCAGCAATAGACCCATGAAGTCAAGTCTGCTGGAGGACGATGTATTGAATCAGGACTTAATTTGAGTGATCCATCGTCATTAGGTGGCCCTGAACGTTACAATTCACTATCAGTTTTTCGTCCCATTCGATAATCTAGACTCACAGCAGAACGGCCATAAGGTGCCCGAGGCAGCAATAGACCCATGGAGACAAGTCGGCTGGGGACGATGTATTGAATCGGGACGGAATTTTAGTGATCCATCGTAATTAGGTGGCCCTGAACGTTTTAATTCACTATCAGTTTTTCGTCCCATTCGATAATCTAGATTCACAGCAGAACGGCCATAAGGTGCCCGGGGCAGCAATAGACCCATGGAGTCAACTCGGCTGGAGGACGATGAATTGAATCGGGACGCAATTTGCGTGGTCCATCGTCATTAGGTGGCCCTGAATGTTACAATTCACTATCAGTTTTTCTTCCGATTCGAAAATCTTTGCCTCACAGCAGAACGGCCATAAGGTGCCCGAGGCAGCAATCGACCCATGGAGACAAGTCTGCTGGAGGACGATGTATTGAATCGGGACGCAATTTGAGTGATCCATCGTCATTAGGAGGCCCTGAACGTTACAATTCACTATCAGTTTTTCGTCCCATTCGATAATCTAGACTCACAGCAGAACGGCCATAAGGTGCCCGAGGCAGCAATAGACCCATGGAGTCAAGTCGGCTGGAGGACGATGTATTGAATCGGGACGCAATTTGCGTGGTCCATCGTCATTAGGTGGCCCTGAATGTTACAATTCACTATCAGTTTTTCGTCCGATTGTAAAATCTTTGACTCACAGCAGAACGGCCATTAGGTGCCCGAGGCAGCAATCGACCCATGGAGACAAGTCTGCTGGAGGACGATGTATTGAATCGGGACGCAATTCGAGTGATCCATCGTCATTAGGAGGCCCTGAACGTTACAATTCACTATCAGTTTTTCGTCCCATTCGATAATCTAGACTCACAGCAGAACGGCCATAAGGTGCCCGAGGCAGTAATAGACCCATGGAGTCAAGTCGGCTGGAGGACGATGTATTGAATCGGGACGCAATTTGAGTGATCCATCGTCATTAGGAGGCCCTGAACGATACAATTCACTATCAGTTTTTCGTCCCATTCGATAATCTAGACTCACAGCAGAACGGCCATAAGGTGCCCGAGGCAGCAATAGACCCATGGAGTCAAGTCGGCTGGAGGACGATGTATTGAATCGGGACGCAATTTGAGTGATCCATCGTCATTAGGTGGCCCTGAACGTTACAATTCACTATCAGTTTTTCGTCCGATTCGAAAATCTTTGACTCACAGCAGAACGGCCATAAGGTGCCCGAGCCAGCAATAGACGCATGGAGACAAGTCTGCTGGAGGACGATGTATTGAATCAGGACGCAATTTGAGTGTTCCATCGTCATTAGGAGGCCCTGAATGTTACAATTCACTATCAGTTTTTCGTCCGATTGTAAAATCTTTGACTCACAGCAGAACGGCCATTAGGTGCCCGAGGCAGCAATCGACCCATGGAGACAAGTCTGCTGGAGGACGATGTATTGAATCGGGACGCAATTCGAGTGATCCATCGTCATTAGGAGGCCCTGAACGTTACAATTCACTATCAGTTTTTCGTCCCATTCGATAATCTAGACTCACAGCAGAACGGCCATAAGGTGCCCGAGGCAGTAATAGACCCATGGAGTCAAGTCGGCTGGAGGACGATGTATTGAATCGGGACGCAATTTGAGTGATCCATCGTCATTAGGAGGCCCTGAACGATACAATTCACTATCAGTTTTTCGTCCCATTCGATAATCTAGACTCACAGCAGAACGGCCATAAGGTGCCCGAGGCAGCAATAGACCCATGGAGTCAAGTCGGCTGGAGGACGATGTATTGAATCGGGACGCAATTTGAGTGATTCATCGTCATTAGGTGGCCCTGAACGTTACAATTCACTATCAGTTTTTCGTCCGATTCGAAAATCTTTGACTCACAGCAGAACGGCCATAAGGTGCCCGAGCCAGCAATAGACGCATGGAGACAAGTCTGCTGGAGGACGATGTATTGAATCAGGACGCAATTTGAGTGTTCCATCGTCATTAGGAGGCCCTGAACGTTACAATTCACTATCAGTTTTTCGTCCGATTCGAAAATCTTTGAGTCACAGCAGGCCTGCCATAAGGTGCCCGAGGCAGCAATAGACCCATGGAGACAAGTCTGCTGGAGGATGATGTATTGAATCGGGACGCAATTTGAGTGATCCATCGTCATTAGGTGGCCCTGAACGTTACAATTCACTATCAGTTTTTCGTCCCATTCGATAATCTAGACTCACAGCAGAACGGCCATAAGGTGCCCGAGGCAGCATTAGACCCATGGTGACAAGTCTGCTGGAGGACGATGTATTGAATCGGGACGCAATTTGAGTGATCCATCGTCATTAGGAGGCCCTGAAGGTTACAATTCACTATCAGTTTTTTTCCCATTCGATAATCTAGACTCACATCAGAACGGCCATAAGGTGCCCGAGGCAGCAATAGACCCATGGAATCAAGTTGGCTGGAGTACGATGTATTGAATCGGGACGCAATTTGAGTGATCCATCGTCATTAGGTGGCCCTGAACGTTAAAATTCACTATCAGTATTTCGTCCGATTCGGAAATCTTTGACTCACAGCAGAACGGCCATAAGGTGCCCGAGGCAGCAATAGACGCATGGAGACAAGTCTGCTGGAAGACGATGTATTGAATCGGGACGCAATTTGAGTGTTCCATCGTCATTAGGAGGCCCTGAACGTTACAATTCACTATCAGTTTTTCGTCCGATTCGAAAATCTTTGAGTCACAGCAGGCCTGCCATAAGGTGCCCGAGGCAGCAATAGACCCATGGAGACAAGTCGGCTAGTGGACGATGTACTGAGTCGGGACGCAATTTGTGTGGTCCATCGTCATTAGGTGGCCCTGAATGTTACAAATCACTATCAGTTTTACGTCCGATTCGAAAATTTTTGACTCACAGCAGAACGGCCATAAGGTGCCCGAGGCGGCAATAGACCCATGAAGTCAAGTCTGCTGGAGGACGATGTATTGAATCAGGACGCAATTTGAGTGATCCATCGTCATTAGGTGGCCCTGAACGTTACAATTCACTATCAGTTTTTCGTCCCATTCGATAATCTAGACTCACAGCAGAACGGCCATAAGGTGCCCGAGGCAGCAATAGACCCATGGAGACAAGTCGGCTGGGGACGATGTATTGAATCGGGACGCAATTTGAGTGATCCATCGTCATTAGGTGGCCCTGAACGTTTTAATTCACTATCAGTTTTTCGTCCCATTCGATAATCTAGATTCACAGCAGAACGGCCATAAGGTGCCTGGGGCAGCAATAGACCCATGGAGTCAACTCGGCTGGAGGACGATGAATTGAATCGGGACGCAATTTGCGTGGTCCATCGTCATTAGGTGGCCCTGAACGTTACAATTCACTATCAGTTTTTCGTCCGATTCGAAAATCTTTGAGTCACAGCAGGCCTGCCATAAGGTGCCCGAGGCAGCAATAGACCCATGGAGACAAATCTGCTGGAGGACGATGTATTGAATCGGGACGCAATTTGAGTGATCAATCGTCATTAGGTGGCCCTGAACGTTACAATTCACTATCAGTTTTTTGTCCCATTCTATCATCTAGACTCACAGCAGAACGGCCATAAGGTGCCCGAGGCAGCAATAGTCCCATGGAGTCAAGTCGGCTAGTGGACGATGTACTGAATCGGGACGCAACTTGTGTGGTCCATCGTCATTAGGTGGCCCTGAACGTTACAAATCACTATCAGTTTTTCGTCCGATTCGAAAATCTTTGACTCACAGCAGAACGGCCATAAGGTGCCCGAGGCAGCAATAGACCCATGAAGTCAAGTCTGCTGGAGGACGATGTATTGAATCAGGACGTAATTTGAGTGATCCATCGTCATTAGGTGGCCCTGAACGTTACAATTCACTATCAGTTTTTCGTCCCATTCGATAATGTAGACTCACAGCAGAACGGCCATAAGGTGCCCGAGGCAGCAATAGACCCATGGAGTCAAGTCGGCTGGAGGACGATGTATCGAATCGGGACGCAATTTGAGTGATCCATCGTCATTAGGTGGCCCTGAACGTTACAATTCACTATCAGTTTTTCGTCCCATTCGATAATCTAGACTCACAGCAGAACGGCCATAAGGTGCCCGAGGCAGCAACAGACCCATGGAGACAAGTCGGCTGGAGGACGATGTATTGAATCGGGACGCAATTTGAGTGTTCCATCGTCATTAGGAGGCCATGAACGTTACAATTCACTATCAGTTTTTCGTCCGATTCGAAAATTTTTGAGTCACAGCTGAACGGCCATAAGGTGCCCGAGGCTGCAATAGACCCATGGAGACAGTCTGCTGGAGGACAATGTATTGAATCGGGACGCAGTTTGAGTGATCCATCGTCATTAGGTGGCCCTGAAAGTTACAATTCACTATCAGTTTTTCGTCCGATTCGAAAATCTTTGACTCACAGCAGAACGGCCATAAGGTGCCCGAGGCGGCAATAGACCCATGAAGTCAAGTCTGCTGGAGGACGATGTATTGAATCGGGACGCAATTTGAGTGATCCATCGTCATTAGGTGGCCCTGAATGTTACAAATCACTATCAGTTTTTGTCCCATTCGATAATCTAGACTCACAGCAGAACGGCCATAAGGTGCCCGAGGCAGCAACAGACGCATGGAGACAAGTCTGCTGGAGGACGATGTATTGAATCGGGCCGCAATTTGAGTGTTCCATCGTCATTAGGAGGCCCTGAACGTTACAATTCTCTATCAGTTTTTCATCCCATTCTATCATCTAGACTCACAGCAGAACGGCCATAAGGTGCCCGAGGCAGCAATAGTCCCATGGAGTCAAGTCGGCTAGTGGACGATGTACTGAATCGGGACGCAATTTGTGTGGTCCATCGTCATTAGGTGGCCCTGAATGTTACAAATCACTATCAGTTTTTCGTCCGATTCGAAAATCTTTGACTCACAGCAGAACGGCCATAAGGTGCCCGAGGCAGCAATAGACCCATGGAGTCAAGTCTGCTGGAGGACGATGTATTGAATCAGGACGCAATTTGAGTGATCCATCGTCATTAGGTGGCCCTGAACGTTACAATTCACTATCAGTTTTTCGTCCCATTCGATAATCTAGACTCACAGCAGAACGGCCATAAGGTGCCCGAGGCAGCAATAGACCCATGGAGACAAGTCGGCTGGGGACGATGTATTGAATCGGGACGCAATTTGAGTGATCCATCGTCATTAGGTGGCCCTGATCGTTTTAATTCACTATCAGTTTTTCGTCCCATTCGATAATCTAGATTCACAGCAGAACGGCCATAAGGTGCACGGGGCAGCAATAGACCCATGGATTCAACTCGGCTGGAGGACGATGAATTGAATCGGGACGCAATTTGAGTGATCCATCGTCATTAGGAGGCCCTGAACGTTACAATTCACTATCAGTTTTTCGTCCGATTCGAAAATCTTTGACTCACAGCAGAACGGCCTTTAGGTGCCCGAGGCAGCAATCGACCCATGGAGACAAGTCTGCTGGAGGACGATGTATTGAATCGGGACGCAATTTGAGTGTTCCATCGTCATTAGGAGGCCCTGAACGTTACAATTCACTATCAGTTTTTCGTCCGATTCGAAAATCTTTGAGTCACAGCTGAACGGCCATAAGGTGCCCGAGGCTGCAATAGACCCATGGAGACAGTCTGCTGGAGGACAAGGTATTGAATCGGGACGCAATTTGAGTGATCCATCGTCATTAGGTGGCCCTGAAAGTTACAATTCACTATCAGTTTTTCGTCCGATTCGAAAATCTTTGACTCACAGCAGAACGGCCATAAGGTGCCCGAGGCAGCAATAGACCCATGAAGTCAAGTCTGCTGGAGGACGATGTATTGAATCGGGACGCAATTTGAGTGATCCATCGTCATTAGGTGGCCCTGAATGTTACAAATCACTATCAGTTTTTGTCCCATTCGATAATCTAGACTCACAGCAGAACGGCCATAAGGTGCCCGAGGCAGCAACAGACGCATGGAGACAAGTCTGCTGGAGGACGATGTATTGAATCGGGACGCAATTTGAGTGTTCCATCGTCATTAGGAGGCCCTGAACGTTACAATTCACTATCAGTTTTTCGTCCGATTCGAAAATCTTTGAGTCACAGCAGGCCTGCCGTAAGGTGAACGAGGCAGCAATAGACCCATGGAGACAAGTCTGCTGGAGGACGATGTATTGAATCGGGATGCAATTTGAGTGATCCATCGTCATTAGGTGGCCCTGAACGTTACAATTCACTATCAGTTTTTCATCCCATTCTATCATCTAGACTCACAGCAGAACGGCCATAAGGTGCCCGAGGCAGCAATAGTCCCATGGAGTCAAGTCGGCTAGTGGACGATGTACTGAATCGGGACGCAATTTGTGTGGTCCATCGTCATTAGGTGGCCCTGAATGTTACAAATCACTATCAGTTTTTCGTCCGATTCGAAAATCTTGGACTCACAGCAGAACGGCCATAAGGTGCCCGAGGTAGCAATAGACCCATGGAGTCAAGTCTGCTGGAGGACGATGTATTGAATCAGGACGCAATTTGAGTGATCCATCGTCATTAGGTGGCCCTGAACGTTACAATTCACTATCAGTTTTTCGTCCCATTCGATAGTCTAGATTCACAGCAGAACGGCCATAAGGTGCCCGGGGCAGCAATAGACCCATGGAGTCAACTCGGCTGGAGGACGATGAATTGAATCGGGACGCAATTTGAGTGATCCATCGTCATTAGGAGGTCCTGAACGTTACAATTCACTATCAGTTTTTCGTCCGATTCGAAAATCTTTGACTCACAGCAGAACGGCCTTTAGGTGCCCGAGGCAGCAATCGACCCATGGAGACAAGTCTGCTGGAGGACGATGTATTGAATCGGGACGCCATTTGAGTGATCCATCGTCATTAGGAGGCCCTGAACGTTACAATTCACTATCAGTTTTTCGTCCCATTCTATAATCTAGACTCACAGCAGAACGGCCATAAGGTGCTCGAGGCAGCAATAGAACCATGGAGTCAAGTCGGCTGGAGGACGATGTATTGAATCGGGACGCAATTTGAGTGATCCATCGTCATTAGGTGGCCCTGAACGTTACAATTCACTATCAGTTTTTCGTCCCATTCGATAATCTAGACTCACAGCAAAACGGCCATAAGGTGCCCGAGGCAGCAATAGACCCAAGGAGACAAGTCGGCTGGAGGACGATGTATTGAATCGGGACGCAATTTGAGTGTTCCATCGTCATTAGGAGGCCCTGAACGTTACAATTCACTATCAGTTTTTCGTCCGATTCGAAAATCTTTGAGTCACAGCTGAACGGCCATAAGGTGCCTGGGGCAGCAATAGACCCATGGAGTCAACTCGGCTGGAGGACGATGAATTGAATCGGGACGCAATTTGCGTGGTCCATCGTCATTAGGTGGCCCTGAACGTTACAATTCACTATCAGTTTTTCGTCCGATTCGAAAATCTTTGAGTCACAGCAGGCCTGCCATAAGGTGCCCGAGGCAGCAATAGACCCATGGAGACAAATCTGCTGGAGGACGATGTATTGAATCGGGACGCAATTTGAGTGATCAATCGTCATTAGGTGGCCCTGAACGTTACAATTCACTATCAGTTTTTTGTCCCATTCTATCATCTAGACTCACAGCAGAACGGCCATAAGGTGCCCGAGGCAGTAATAGTCCCATGGAGTCAAGTCGGCTAGTGGACGATGTACTGAATCGGGACGCAACTTGTGTGGTCCATCGTCATTAGGTGGCCCTGAACGTTACAAATCACTATCAGTTTTTCGTCCGATTCGAAAATCTTTGACTCACAGCAGAACGGCCATAAGGTGCCCGAGGCAGCAATAGACCCATGAAGTCAAGTCTGCTGGAGGACGATGTATTGAATCAGGACGTAATTTGAGTGATCCATCGTCATTAGGTGGCCCTGAACGTTACAATTCACTATCAGTTTTTCGTCCCATTCGATAATGTAGACTCACAGCAGAACGGCCATAAGGTGCCCGAGGCAGCAATAGACCCATGGAGTCAAGTCGGCTGGAGGACGATGTATCGAATCGGGACGCAATTTGAGTGATCCATCGTCATTAGGTGGCCCTGAACGTTACAATTCACTATCAGTTTTTCGTCCCATTCGATAATCTAGACTCACAGCAGAACGGCCATAAGGTGCCCGAGGCAGCAACAGACCCATGGAGACAAGTCGGCTGGAGGACGATGTATTGAATCGGGACGCAATTTGAGTGTTCCATCGTCATTAGGAGGCCATGAACGTTACAATTCACTATCAGTTTTTCGTCCGATTCGAAAATTTTTGAGTCACAGCTGAACGGCCATAAGGTGCCCGAGGCTGCAATAGACCCATGGAGACAGTCTGCTGGAGGACAATGTATTGAATCGGGACGCAGTTTGAGTGATCCATCGTCATTAGGTGGCCCTGAAAGTTACAATTCACTATCAGTTTTTCGTCCGATTCGAAAATCTTTGACTCACAGCAGAACGGCCATAAGGTGCCCGAGGCGGCAATAGACCCATGAAGTCAAGTCTGCTGGAGGACGATGTATTGAATCGGGACGCAATTTGAGTGATCCATCGTCATTAGGTGGCCCTGAATGTTACAAATCACTATCAGTTTTTGTCCCATTCGATAATCTAGACTCACAGCAGAACGGCCATAAGGTGCCCGAGGCAGCAACAGACGCATGGAGACAAGTCTGCTGGAGGACGATGTATTGAATCGGGCCGCAATTTGAGTGTTCCATCGTCATTAGGAGGCCCTGAACGTTACAATTCTCTATCAGTTTTTCATCCCATTCTATCATCTAGACTCACAGCAGAACGGCCATAAGGTGCCCGAGGCAGCAATAGTCCCATGGAGTCAAGTCGGCTAGTGGACGATGTACTGAATCGGGACGCAATTTGTGTGGTCCATCGTCATTAGGTGGCCCTGAATGTTACAAATCACTATCAGTTTTTCGTCCGATTCGAAAATCTTTGACTCACAGCAGAACGGCCATAAGGTGCCCGAGGCAGCAATAGACCCATGGAGTCAAGTCTGCTGGAGGACGATGTATTGAATCAGGACGCAATTTGAGTGATCCATCGTCATTAGGTGGCCCTGAACGTTACAATTCACTATCAGTTTTTCGTCCCATTCGATAATCTAGACTCACAGCAGAACGGCCATAAGGTGCCCGAGGCAGCAATAGACCCATGGAGACAAGTCGGCTGGGGACGATGTATTGAATCGGGACGCAATTTGAGTGATCCATCGTCATTAGGTGGCCCTGATCGTTTTAATTCACTATCAGTTTTTCGTCCCATTCGATAATCTAGATTCACAGCAGAACGGCCATAAGGTGCACGGGGCAGCAATAGACCCATGGATTCAACTCGGCTGGAGGACGATGAATTGAATCGGGACGCAATTTGAGTGATCCATCGTCATTAGGAGGCCCTGAACGTTACAATTCACTATCAGTTTTTCGTCCGATTCGAAAATCTTTGACTCACAGCAGAACGGCCTTTAGGTGCCCGAGGCAGCAATCGACCCATGGAGACAAGTCTGCTGGAGGACGATGTATTGAATCGGGACGCAATTTGAGTGTTCCATCGTCATTAGGAGGCCCTGAACGTTACAATTCACTATCAGTTTTTCGTCCGATTCGAAAATCTTTGAGTCACAGCTGAACGGCCATAAGGTGCCCGAGGCTGCAATAGACCCATGGAGACAGTCTGCTGGAGGACAAGGTATTGAATCGGGACGCAATTTGAGTGATCCATCGTCATTAGGTGGCCCTGAAAGTTACAATTCACTATCAGTTTTTCGTCCGATTCGAAAATCTTTGACTCACAGCAGAACGGCCATAAGGTGCCCGAGGCAGCAATAGACCCATGAAGTCAAGTCTGCTGGAGGACGATGTATTGAATCGGGACGCAATTTGAGTGATCCATCGTCATTAGGTGGCCCTGAATGTTACAAATCACTATCAGTTTTTGTCCCATTCGATAATCTAGACTCACAGCAGAACGGCCATAAGGTGCCCGAGGCAGCAACAGACGCATGGAGACAAGTCTGCTGGAGGACGATGTATTGAATCGGGACGCAATTTGAGTGTTCCATCGTCATTAGGAGGCCCTGAACGTTACAATTCACTATCAGTTTTTCGTCCGATTCGAAAATCTTTGAGTCACAGCAGGCCTGCCGTAAGGTGAACGAGGCAGCAATAGACCCATGGAGACAAGTCTGCTGGAGGACGATGTATTGAATCGGGATGCAATTTGAGTGATCCATCGTCATTAGGTGGCCCTGAACGTTACAATTCACTATCAGTTTTTCATCCCATTCTATCATCTAGACTCACAGCAGAACGGCCATAAGGTGCCCGAGGCAGCAATAGTCCCATGGAGTCAAGTCGGCTAGTGGACGATGTACTGAATCGGGACGCAATTTGTGTGGTCCATCGTCATTAGGTGGCCCTGAATGTTACAAATCACTATCAGTTTTTCGTCCGATTCGAAAATCTTGGACTCACAGCAGAACGGCCATAAGGTGCCCGAGGTAGCAATAGACCCATGGAGTCAAGTCTGCTGGAGGACGATGTATTGAATCAGGACGCAATTTGAGTGATCCATCGTCATTAGGTGGCCCTGAACGTTACAATTCACTATCAGTTTTTCGTCCCATTCGATAATCTAGATTCACAGCAGAACGGCCATAAGGTGCCCGGGGCAGCAATAGACCCATGGAGTCAACTCGGCTGGAGGACGATGAATTGAATCGGGACGCAATTTGAGTGATCCATCGTCATTAGGAGGTCCTGAACGTTACAATTCACTATCAGTTTTTCGTCCGATTCGAAAATCTTTGACTCACAGCAGAACGGCCTTTAGGTGCCCGAGGCAGCAATCGACCCATGGAGACAAGTCTGCTGGAGGACGATGTATTGAATCGGGACGCCATTTGAGTGATCCATCGTCATTAGGAGGCCCTGAACGTTACAATTCACTATCAGTTTTTCGTCCCATTCTATAATCTAGACTCACAGCAGAACGGCCATAAGGTGCTCGAGGCAGCAATAGAACCATGGAGTCAAGTCGGCTGGAGGACGATGTATTGAATCGGGACGCAATTTGAGTGATCCATCGTCATTAGGTGGCCCTGAACGTTACAATTCACTATCAGTTTTTCGTCCCATTCGATAATCTAGACTCACAGCAAAACGGCCATAAGGTGCCCGAGGCAGCAATAGACCCAAGGAGACAAGTCGGCTGGAGGACGATGTATTGAATCGGGACGCAATTTGAGTGTTCCATCGTCATTAGGAGGCCCTGAACGTTACAATTCACTATCAGTTTTTCGTCCGATTCGAAAATCTTTGAGTCACAGCTGAACGGCCAAAAGGTGCCCCAGGCTGCAATAGACCCATGGAGACAGTCTGCTGGACGACAATGTATTGAATCGGGACGCAATTTGAGTGATCCATCGTCATTAGGTGGCCCTGAAAGTTACAATTCACTATCAGTTTTTCGTCCGATTCGAAAATCTTTGACTCACAGAAGAACGGCCATAAGGTGCCCGAGGCAGCAATATACCCATGAAGTCAAGTCTGCTGGAGGACGATGTATTGAATCAGGACGCAATTTGAGTGATCCATCTTCATTAGGTGGGCCTGAACGTTACAATTCACTATCAGTTTTTCGTCCCATTCGATAATCTAGACTCACAGCAGAACGGCCATAAGGTGCCCGAGGCAGCAATAGACCCATGGAGACAAGTCGGCTGGGGACGATGTATTGAATCGGGACGCAATTTGAGTGATCCATCGTCATTAGGTGGCCCTGAACGTTACAATTCACTATCAGTTTTTCGTCCGATTCGAAAATCTTTGACTCACAGCAGAACGGCCATAAGGTGCCCGAGGCAGCTATAGACCCATGAAGTCAAGTCTGCTGGAGGACGATGTATTGAATCGGGACGCAATTTGAGTGATCCATCGTCATTAGGTGGCCCTGAAAGTTACAAATCACTATCAGTTTTTGTCCCATACGATAATCTAGACTCACAGCAGAACGGCCGTAAGGTGCCCGAGGCAGCAACAGACGCATGGAGACAAGTCTGCTGGAGGACGATGTATTGAATCGGGACGCAATTTGAGTGTTCCATCGTCATTAGGAGGCCCTGAACGTTACAATTCACTATCAGTTTTTCGTCCGATTCGAAAATCTTTGAGTCACAGCAGGCCTGCCGTAAGGTGCCCGAGGCAGCAATAGACCCATGGAGACAAGTCTGCTGGAGGACGATGTATTGAATCGGGACGCAATTTGAGTGATCCATCGTCATTAGGTGGCCCTGAACGTTACAATTCACTATCAGTTTTTCATCCCATTCTATCATCTAGACTCACAGCAGAACGGCCATAAGGTGCCCGAGGCAGCAATAGTCCCATGGAGTCAAGTCGGCTAGTGGACGATGTACTGAATCGGGACGCAATTTGTGTGGTCCATCGTCATTAGGTGGCCCTGAATGTTACAAATCACTATCAGTTTTTCGACCGATTCGAAAATCTTTGACTCACAGCAGAACGGCCATAAGGTGCCCGAGGCAGCAATAGACCCATGAAGTCAAGTCTGCTGGAGGACGATGTATTGAATCAGGACGCAATTTGAGTGATCCATCGTCATTAGGTGGCCTTGAACGTTACAATTCACTATCAGTTTTTCGTCCCATTCGATAATCTAGACTCACAGCAGAACGGCCATAAGGTGCCCGAGGCAGCAATAGACCCATGGAGACAAGTCGGCTGGAGGACGATGTATTGAATCGGGACGCAATTTGAGTGATCCATCGTCATTAGGTGGCCCTGAACGTTTTAATTCACTATCAGTTTTTCGTCCCATTCGATAATCTAGATTCACAGCAGAACGGCCATAAGGTGCCCGGGGCAGCAATAGACCCATGGAGTCAACTCGGCTGGAGGACGATGTATTGAATCGGGACGCAATTTGAGTGATCCATCGTCATTAGGAGGCCCTGAACGTTACAATTCACTATCAGTTTTTCGTCCGATTCGAAAATCTTTGACTCACAGCAGAACGGCCTTTAGGTGCCCGAGGCAGCAATAGAACCATGGAGTCAAGTCGGCTGGAGGACGATGTATTGAATCGGGACGTAATTTGAGTGATCCATCGTCATTAGGTGGCCCTGAACGTTACAATTCACTATCAGTTTTTCGTCCCATTCTATAATCTAGACTCACAGCAGAACGGCCATAAGGTGCCCGAGGCAGCAATAGAACCATGGAGTCAAGTCGGCTGGAGGACGATGTATTGAATCGGGACGTAATTTGAGTGATCCATCGTCATTAGGTGGCCCTGAACGTTACAATTCACTATCAGTTTTTCGTCCCATTCGATAATCTATACTCACAGCAGAACGGCCATAAGGTGCCCGAGGCAGCAATAGACCCATGGAGACAAGTCGGCTGGAGGACGATGTATTGAATCGGGACGCAATTTGAGTGTTGCATCGTCATTAGGAGGCCCTGAACGTTACAATTCACTATCAGTTTTTCGTCCGATTCGAAAATCTTTGAGTCACAGCTGAACGGCCATAAGGTGCCCGAGGCTGCAATAGACCCATGGAGACAGTCTGCTGGAGGACAATGTATTGAATCGGGCGCAATTTGAGTGATCCATCGTCATTAGGTGGCCCTGAAAGTTACAATTCACTTTCAGTTTTTCGTCCGATTCGAAAATCTTTGACTCACAGCAGAACGGCCATAAGGTGCCCGAGGAAGCAATAGACCCATGAAGTCAAGTCTGTTGGAGGACGATGTATTGAATCGGGACGCAATTTGAGTGATCCATCGTCATTAGGTGGCCCTGAACGTTACAATTCACTATCAGTTTTTCGTCCCATTCGATAATCTAGATTCACAGCAGAACGGCCATAAGGTGCCCGAGGCAGTAGTAGACCCATGGAGTCAACTCGGCTGGAGGACGATGTATTGAATCGGGACGCAATTTGCGTGGTCCATCGTCATTAGGTGGCCCTGAATGTTACAATTCACTATCAGTTTTTCGTCCGATTCGAAAATCTTTGACTCACAGCAGAACGGCCATAAGGTGCCCGAGGCAGCAATAGACGCATGGAGACAAGTCTGCTGGAGGACGATGTATTGAATCGGGACGCAATTTGAGTGTTCCATCGTCATTAGGTGTCCCTGAACGTTACAATTCACTATCAGTTTTTCGTCCCATTCGATAATCTAGACTCACAGCAGAACGGCCATAAGGTGCCCGAGGCAGCAATAGACCCATGATGTCAAGCCTGCTGGAGGACGATGTATTGAATCGGGACGCAATTTGAGTGATCCATCGTCATTAGGTGGCCCTGAATGTTACAAATCACTATCAGTTTTTCGTCCGATTCGAAAATCTTTGACTCACAGCAGAACGGCAATAAGGTGCCCGAGGCAGCAATCGACCCATGAAGTCAAGTCTGCTGGAGGACGATGTATTGAATCAGGACGCAATTTGAGTGATCCATCGTCATTAGGTGGCCCTGAACGTTACAATTCAGTATCAGTTTTTCGTCCCATTCGATAATCTAGACTCACAGCAGAACGGCCATAAGGTGCCCGAGGCAGCAATAGACCCATGGAGACAAGTCGGCTGGGGACGATGTATTGAATCGGGACGCAATTTGAGTGATCCATCGTCATTAGGTGGCCCTGAACGTTACAATTCACTATCAGTTTTTCGTCCCATTCGATAATCTAGATTCACAGCAGAACGGCCAAAAGGTGCCCGAGGCAGCAATAGACCCATGGAGTCAACTCGGCTGGAGGACGATGTATTGAATCGGGACGAAATTTGCGTGGTCCATCGTCATTAGGTGGCCCTGAATGTTACAATTCACTATCAGTTTTTCGTCCGATTCGAAAATCTTTGACTCACAGCAGAACGGCCATTAGGTGCCCGAGGCAGCAATCGACCCATGGAGTCAAGTCGCCTGGAGGACGATGTATTGAATCGGAACGCAATTTGAGTGATCCATCGTCATTAGGAGGCCCTGAACGTTACAATTCACTATCAGTTTTTTGTCCCATTCGATAATCTAGACTCACAGCAGAACGGCCATAAGGTGCCCGAGGCAGCAATAGACCCATGGAGTCAAGTCGGCTGGAGGACGCTGTATTGAATCGGGACGCAATTTGAGTGATCCATCGTCATTAGGTGGCCCTGAACGTTACAATTCACTATCAGTTTTTCGTCCGATTCGAAAATCTTTGACTCACAGCAGAACGGCCATATGGTGCCCGAGGCAGCAATAGACGCATGGAGACAAGTCTGCTGGAGGACGATGTATTGAATCGGGACGCAATTTGAGTGTTCCATCGTCATTAGGAGGCCCTGAACGTTACAATTCACTATCAGTTTTTCGTCCGATTCGAAAATCTTTGAGTCACAGCAGGCCTGCCATAAGGTGCCCGAGGCAGCAATAGACCCATGGAGACAAGTCTGCTGGAGGATGATGTATTGAATCGGGACGCAATTTGAGTGATCCATCGTCATTAGGTGGCCCTGAACGTTACATTTCACTATCAGTTTTTCGTCCCATTCGATAATCTAGACTCACAGCAGAACGGCCATAAGGTGCCCGAGGCAGCAATAGACCCATGGTGACAAGTCTGCTGGAGGACGATGTATTGAATCGGGACGCAATTTGAGTGATCCATCGTCATTAGGAGGCCCTGAAGGTTACAATTCACTATCAGTTTTTTGTCCCATTCGATAATCTAGACTCACGGCAGAACGGCCATAAGGTGCCCGAGGCAGCCATAGACCCATGGAGTCAAGTTGCCTGGAGTACGATGTATTGAATCGGGACGCAATTTGAGTGATCCATCGTCATTAGGTGGCCCTGAACGTTACAATTCACTATCAGTTTTTCGTCCGATTCGCAAATCTTTGACTCACAGCAGAACGGCCATAAGGTGCCCGAGGCAGCAATAGACGCATGGAGACAAGTCTGCTGGAGGACGATGTATTGAATCGGGACGCAATTTGAGTGATCCATCGTCATTAGGTGGCCCTGAACGTTACAATTCACTATCAGTTTTTCATCCCATTCTATCATCTAGACTCACAGCAGAACGGCCATAAGGTGCCCGAGGCAGCAATAGTGCCATGGAGTCAAGTCGGCTAGTGGACGATGTACTGAGTCGGGACGCAATTTGTGTGGTCCATCGTCATTAGGTGGCCCTGAATGTTACAAATCACTATCAGTTTTTCGTCCGATTCGAAAATCTTTGACTCACAGCAGAACGGCCATAAGGTGCCCGAGGCAGCAATAGACCCATGAAGTCAAGTCTGCTGGAGGACGATGTATTGAATCAGGACGCAATTTGAGTGATCCATCGTCATTAGGTGGCCCTGAACGATACAATTCACTATCAGTTTTTCGTCCCATTCGATAATCTAGATTCACAGCAGAACGGCCATAAGGTGCCCGGGGCAGCAATAGACCCATGGAGTCAACTCGGCTGGAGGACGATGAATTGAATCGGGACGCAATTTGCGTGGTCCATCGTCATTAGGTGGCCCTGAACGTTACAATTCACTATCAGTTTTTCGTCCGGTTCGAAAATCTTTGACTCACAGCAGAACGGCCATAAGGTGCCCGAGGCAGCAATAGACGCATGGAGACAAGTCTGCTGGAGAACGATGTATTGAATCGGGACGCAATTTGAGTGATCCATCGTCATTAGGAGGCCCTGAACGTTACAATTCACTATCAGTTTTTCGTCCGATTAGAAAATCTTTGAGTCACAGCAGGCCTGCCATAAGGTGCCCGAGGCAGCAATAGACCCATGGAGACAAATCTGCTGGAGGACGATGTATTGAATCGGGACGCAATTTGAGTGATCCATCGTCATTAGGTGGCCCTGAACGTTACAATTCACTATCAGTTTTTCATCCCATTCTATCATCTAGACTCACAGCAGAACGGCCATAAGGTGCCCGAGGCAGCAATAGTCCCATGGAGTCAAGTCGGCTAGTGGACGATGTACTGAATCGGGACGCAATTTGTGTGGTCCATCGTCATTAGGTGGCCCTGAATGTTACAAATCACTATCAGTTTTTCGTCCGATTCGAAAATCTTTGACTCACAGCAGAACGGCCATAAGGTGCCCGAGGCAGCAATAGACCCATGAAGTCAAGTCTGCTGGAGGACGATGTATTGAATCAGGACTTAATTTGAGTGATCCATCGTCATTAGGTGGCCCTGAACGTTACAATTCACTATCAGTTTTTCGTCCCATTCGATAATCTAGACTCACAGCAGAACGGCCATAAGGTGCCCGAGGCAGCAATAGACCCATGGAGACAAGTCGGCTGGGGACGATGTATTGAATCGGGACGGAATTTTAGTGATCCATCGTAATTAGGTGGCCCTGAACGTTTTAATTCACTATCAGTTTTTCGTCCCATTCGATAATCTAGATTCACAGCAGAACGGCCATAAGGTGCCCGGGGCAGCAATAGACCCATGGAGTCAACTCGGCTGGAGGACGATGAATTGAATCGGGACGCAATTTGCGTGGTCCATCGTCATTAGGTGGCCCTGAATGTTACAATTCACTATCAGTTTTTCTTCCGATTCGAAAATCTTTGACTCACAGCAGAACGGCCATAAGGTGCCCGAGGCAGCAATCGACCCATGGAGACAAGTCTGCTGGAGGACGATGTATTGAATCGGGACGCAATTTGAGTGATCCATCGTCATTAGGAGGCCCTGAACGTTACAATTCACTATCAGTTTTTCGTCCCATTCGATAATCTAGACTCACAGCAGAACGGCCATAAGGTGCCCGAGGCAGCAATAGACCCATGGAGTCAAGTCGGCTGGAGGACGATGTATTGAATCGGGACGCAATTTGCGTGGTCCATCGTCATTAGGTGGCCCTGAATGTTACAATTCACTATCAGTTTTTCGTCCGATTGTAAAATCTTTGACTCACAGCAGAACGGCCATTAGGTGCCCGAGGCAGCAATCGACCCATGGAGACAAGTCTGCTGGAGGACGATGTATTGAATCGGGACGCAATTCGAGTGATCCATCGTCATTAGGAGGCCCTGAACGTTACAATTCACTATCAGTTTTTCGTCCCATTCGATAATCTAGACTCACAGCAGAACGGCCATAAGGTGCCCGAGGCAGTAATAGACCCATGGAGTCAAGTCGGCTGGAGGACGATGTATTGAATCGGGACGCAATTTGAGTGATCCATCGTCATTAGGAGGCCCTGAACGATACAATTCACTATCAGTTTTTCGTCCCATTCGATAATCTAGACTCACAGCAGAACGGCCATAAGGTGCCCGAGGCAGCAATAGACCCATGGAGTCAAGTCGGCTGGAGGACGATGTATTGAATCGGGACGCAATGTGAGTGATCCATCGTCATTAGGTGGCCCTGAACGTTACAATTCACTATCAGTTTTTCGTCCGATTCGAAAATCTTTGACTCACAGCAGAACGGCCATAAGGTGCCCGAGCCAGCAATAGACGCATGGAGACAAGTCTGCTGGAGGACGATGTATTGAATCAGGACGCAATTTGAGTGTTCCATCGTCATTAGGAGGCCCTGAATGTTACAATTCACTATCAGTTTTTCGTCCGATTGTAAAATCTTTGACTCACAGCAGAACGGCCATTAGGTGCCCGAGGCAGCAATCGACCCATGGAGACAAGTCTGCTGGAGGACGATGTATTGAATCGGGACGCAATTCGAGTGATCCATCGTCATTAGGAGGCCCTGAACGTTACAATTCACTATCAGTTTTTCGTCCCATTCGATAATCTAGACTCACAGCAGAACGGCCATAAGGTGCCCGAGGCAGTAATAGACCCATGGAGTCAAGTCGGCTGGAGGACGATGTATTGAATCGGGACGCAATTTGAGTGATCCATCGTCATTAGGAGGCCCTGAACGATACAATTCACTATCAGTTTTTCGTCCCATTCGATAATCTAGACTCACAGCAGAACGGCCATAAGGTGCCCGAGGCAGCAATAGACCCATGGAGTCAAGTCGGCTGGAGGACGATGTATTGAATCGGGACGCAATTTGAGTGATCCATCGTCATTAGGTGGCCCTGAACGTTACAATTCACTATCAGTTTTTCGTCCGATTCGAAAATCTTTGACTCACAGCAGAACGGCCATAAGGTGCCCGAGCCAGCAATAGACGCATGGAG
The DNA here is from genome assembly GCF_023864275.1 of Schistocerca cancellata. Taxonomy (NCBI): domain Eukaryota; kingdom Metazoa; phylum Arthropoda; class Insecta; order Orthoptera; family Acrididae; genus Schistocerca; species Schistocerca cancellata. The sequence continues at coordinate 2,345,822 of NW_026047143.1, read as the reverse complement.
ACAAGTCTGCTGGAGGACGATGTATTGAATCAGGACGCAATTTGAGTGTTCCATCGTCATTAGGAGGCCCTGAACGTTACAATTCACTATCAGTTTTTCGTCCGATTCGAAAATCTTTGAGTCACAGCAGGCCTGCCATAAGGTGCCCGAGGCAGCAATAGACCCATGGAGACAAGTCTGCTGGAGGATGATGTATTGAATCGGGACGCAATTTGAGTGATCCATCGTCATTAGGTGGCCCTGAACGTTACAATTCACTATCAGTTTTTCGTCCCATTCGATAATCTAGACTCACAGCAGAACGGCCATAAGGTGCCCGAGGCAGCATTAGACCCATGGTGACAAGTCTGCTGGAGGACGATGTATTGAATCGGGACGCAATTTGAGTGATCCATCGTCATTAGGAGGCCCTGAAGGTTACAATTCACTATCAGTTTTTTTCCCATTCGATAATCTAGACTCACATCAGAACGGCCATAAGGTGCCCGAGGCAGCAATAGACCCATGGAATCAAGTTGGCTGGAGTACGATGTATTGAATCGGGACGCAATTTGAGTGATCCATCGTCATTAGGTGGCCCTGAACGTTAAAATTCACTATCAGTATTTCGTCCGATTCGGAAATCTTTGACTCACAGCAGAACGGCCATAAGGTGCCCGAGGCAGCAATAGACGCATGGAGACAAGTCTGCTGGAAGACGATGTATTGAATCGGGACGCAATTTGAGTGTTCCATCGTCATTAGGAGGCCCTGAACGTTACAATTCACTATCAGTTTTTCGTCCGATTCGAAAATCTTTGAGTCACAGCAGGCCTGCCATAAGGTGCCCGAGGCAGCAATAGACCCATGGAGACAAGTCTGCTGGAGGACGATGTATTGAATCGGGACGCAATTTGAGTGATCCATCGTCATTAGGTGGCCCTGAACGTTACAATTCACTATCAGTTTTTCATCCCATTCTATCATCTAGACTCACAGCAGAACGGCCAAAAGGTGCCCGAGGCAGCAATAGTCCCATGGAGACAAGTCGGCTAGTGGACGATGTACTGAGTCGGGACGCAATTTGTGTGGTCCATCGTCATTAGGTGGCCCTGAATGTTACAAATCACTATCAGTTTTACGTCCGATTCGAAAATTTTTGACTCACAGCAGAACGGCCATAAGGTGCCCGAGGCGGCAATAGACCCATGAAGTCAAGTCTGCTGGAGGACGATGTATTGAATCAGGACGCAATTTGAGTGATCCATCGTCATTAGGTGGCCCTGAACGTTACAATTCACTATCAGTTTTTCGTCCCATTCGATAATCTAGACTCACAGCAGAACGGCCATAAGGTGCCCGAGGCAGCAATAGACCCATGGAGACAAGTCGGCTGGGGACGATGTATTGAATCGGGACGCAATTTGAGTGATCCATCGTCATTAGGTGGCCCTGAACGTTTTAATTCACTATCAGTTTTTCGTCCCATTCGATAATCTAGATTCACAGCAGAACGGCCATAAGGTGCCTGGGGCAGCAATAGACCCATGGAGTCAACTCGGCTGGAGGACGATGAATTGAATCGGGACGCAATTTGCGTGGTCCATCGTCATTAGGTGGCCCTGAACGTTACAATTCACTATCAGTTTTTCGTCCGATTCGAAAAACTTTGACTCACAGCAGAACGGCCATAAGGTGCCCGAGGCAGCAATAGACGCATGGAGACAAATCTGCTGGAGAACGATGTATTGAATCGGGACGCAATTTGAGTGTTCCATCGTCATTAGGAGGCCCTGAACGTTACAATTCACTATCAGTTTTTCGTCCGATTCGAAAATCTTTGAGTCACAGCAGGCCTGCCATAAGGTGCCCGAGGCAGCAATAGACCCATGGAGACAAATCTGCTGGAGGACGATGTATTGAATCGGGACGCAATTTGAGTGATCAATCGTCATTAGGTGGCCCTGAACGTTACAATTCACTATCAGTTTTTTGTCCCATTCTATCATCTAGACTCACAGCAGAACGGCCATAAGGTGCCCGAGGCAGCAATAGTCCCATGGAGTCAAGTCGGCTAGTGGACGATGTACTGAATCGGGACGCAACTTGTGTGGTCCATCGTCATTAGGTGGCCCTGAACGTTACAAATCACTATCAGTTTTTCGTCCGATTCGAAAATCTTTGACTCACAGCAGAACGGCCATAAGGTGCCCGAGGCAGCAATAGACCCATGAAGTCAAGTCTGCTGGAGGACGATGTATTGAATCAGGACGTAATTTGAGTGATCCATCGTCATTAGGTGGCCCTGAACGTTACAATTCACTATCAGTTTTTCGTCCCATTCGATAATGTAGACTCACAGCAGAACGGCCATAAGGTGCCCGAGGCAGCAATAGACCCATGGAGTCAAGTCGGCTGGAGGACGATGTATTGAATCGGGACGCAATTTGAGTGATCCATCGTCATTAGGTGGCCCTGAACGTTACAATTCACTATCAGTTTTTCGTCCCATTCGATAATCTAGACTCACAGCAGAACGGCCATAAGGTGCCCGAGGCAGCAACAGACCCATGGAGACAAGTCGGCTGGAGGACGATGTATTGAATCGGGACGCAATTTGAGTGTTCCATCGTCATTAGGAGGCCATGAACGTTACAATTCACTATCAGTTTTTCGTCCGATTCGAAAATTTTTGAGTCACAGCTGAACGGCCATAAGGTGCCCGAGGCTGCAATAGACCCATGGAGACAGTCTGCTGGAGGACAATGTATTGAATCGGGACGCAATTTGAGTGATCCATCGTCATTAGGTGGCCCTGAAAGTTACAATTCACTATCAGTTTTTCGTCCGATTCGAAAATCTTTGACTCACAGCAGAACGGCCATAAGGTGCCCGAGGCAGCAATAGACCCATGAAGTCAAGTCTGCTGGAGGACGATGTATTGAATCGGGACGCAATTTGAGTGATCCATCGTCATTAGGTGGCCCTGAATGTTACAAATCACTATCAGTTTTTGTCCCATTCGATAATCTAGACTCACAGCAGAACGGCCATAAGGTGCCCGAGGCAGCAACAGACGCATGGAGACAAGTCTGCTGGAGGACGATGTATTGAATCGGGCCGCAATTTGAGTGTTCCATCGTCATTAGGAGGCCCTGAACGTTACAATTCTCTATCAGTTTTTCATCCCATTCTATCATCTAGACTCACAGCAGAACGGCCATAAGGTGCCCGAGGCAGCAATAGTCCCATGGAGTCAAGTCGGCTAGTGGACGATGTACTGAATCGGGACGCAATTTGTGTGGTCCATCGTCATTAGGTGGCCCTGAATGTTACAAATCACTATCAGTTTTTCGTCCGATTCGAAAATCTTTGACTCACAGCAGAACGGCCATAAGGTGCCCGAGGCAGCAATAGACCCATGGAGTCAAGTCTGCTGGAGGACGATGTATTGAATCAGGACGCAATTTGAGTGATCCATCGTCATTAGGTGGCCCTGAACGTTACAATTCACTATCAGTTTTTCGTCCCATTCGATAATCTAGACTCACAGCAGAACGGCCATAAGTTGCCCGAGGCAGCAATAGACCCATGGAGACAAGTCGGCTGGGGACGATGTATTGAATCGGGACGCAATTTGAGTGATCCATCGTCATTAGGTGGCCCTGATCGTTTTAATTCACTATCAGTTTTTCGTCCCATTCGATAATCTAGATTCACAGCAGAACGGCCATAAGGTGCACGGGGCAGCAATAGACCCATGGATTCAACTCGGCTGGAGGACGATGAATTGAATCGGGACGCAATTTGAGTGATCCATCGTCATTAGGAGGCCCTGAACGTTACAATTCACTATCAGTTTTTCGTCCGATTCGAAAATCTTTGACTCACAGCAGAACGGCCTTTAGGTGCCCGAGGCAGCAATCGACCCATGGAGACAAGTCTGCTGGAGGACGATGTATTGAATCGGGACGCAATTTGAGTGTTCCATCGTCATTAGGAGGCCCTGAACGTTACAATTCACTATCAGTTTTTCGTCCGATTCGAAAATCTTTGAGTCACAGCTGAACGGCCATAAGGTGCCCGAGGCTGCAATAGACCCATGGAGACAGTCTGCTGGAGGACAAGGTATTGAATCGGGACGCAATTTGAGTGATCCATCGTCATTAGGTGGCCCTGAAAGTTACAATTCACTATCAGTTTTTCGTCCGATTCGAAAATCTTTGACTCACAGCAGAACGGCCATAAGGTGCCCGAGGCAGCAATAGACCCATGAAGTCAAGTCTGCTGGAGGACGATGTATTGAATCGGGACGCAATTTGAGTGATCCATCGTCATTAGGTGGCCCTGAATGTTACAAATCACTATCAGTTTTTGTCCCATTCGATAATCTAGACTCACAGCAGAACGGCCATAAGGTGCCCGAGGCAGCAACAGACGCATGGAGACAAGTCTGCTGGAGGACGATGTATTGAATCGGGACGCAATTTGAGTGTTCCATCGTCATTAGGAGGCCCTGAACGTTACAATTCACTATCAGTTTTTCGTCCGATTCGAAAATCTTTGAGTCACAGCAGGCCTGCCGTAAGGTGAACGAGGCAGCAATAGACCCATGGAGACAAGTCTGCTGGAGGACGATGTATTGAATCGGGACGCAATTTGAGTGATCCATCGTCATTAGGTGGCCCTGAACGTTTCAATTCACTATCAGTTTTTCATCCCATTCTATCATCTAGACTCACAGCAGAACGGCCATAAGGTGCCCGAGGCAGCAATAGTCCCATGGAGTCAAGTCGGCTAGTGGACGATGTACTGAATCGGGACGCAATTTGTGTGGTCCATCGTCATTAGGTGGCCCTGAATGTTACAAATCACTATCAGTTTTTCGTCCGATTCGAAAATCTTGGACTCACAGCAGAACGGCCATAAGGTGCCCGAGGTAGCAATAGACCCATGGAGTCAAGTCTGCTGGAGGACGATGTATTGAATCGGGACGCAATTTGAGTGATCCATCGTCATTAGGTGGCCCTGAACGTTACAATTCACTATCAGTTTTTCGTCCCATTCGATAATCTAGATTCACAGCAGAACGGCCATAAGGTGCCCGGGGCAGCAATAGACCCATGGAGTCAACTCGGCTGGAGGACGATGAATTGAATCGGGACGCAATTTGAGTGATCCATCGTCATTAGGAGGTCCTGAACGTTACAATTCACTATCAGTTTTTCGTCCGATTCGAAAATCTTTGACTCACAGCAGAACGGCCTTTAGGTGCCCGAGGCAGCAATCGACCCATGGAGACAAGTCTGCTGGAGGACGATGTATTGAATCGGGACGCCATTTGAGTGATCCATCGTCATTAGGAGGCCCTGAACGTTACAATTCACTATCAGTTTTTCGTCCCATTCTATAATCTAGACTCACAGCAGAACGGCCATAAGGTGCTCGAGGCAGCAATAGAACCATGGAGTCAAGTCGGCTGGAGGACGATGTATTGAATCGGGACGCAATTTGAGTGATCCATCGTCATTAGGTGGCCCTGAACGTTACAAATCACTATCAGTTTTTCGTCCCATTCGATAATCTAGACTCACAGCAAAACGGCCATAAGGTGCCCGAGGCAGCAATAGACCCAAGGAGACAAGTCGGCTGGAGGACGATGTATTGAATCGGGACGCAATTTGAGTGTTCCATCGTCATTAGGAGGCCCTGAACGTTACAATTCACTATCAGTTTTTCGTCCGATTCGAAAATCTTTGAGTCACAGCTGAACGGCCAAAAGGTGCCCCAGGCTGCAATAGACCCATGGAGACAGTCTGCTGGACGACAATGTATTGAATCGGGACGCAATTTGAGTGATCCATCGTCATTAGGTGGCCCTGAAAGTTACAATTCACTATCAGTTTTTCGTCCGATTCGAAAATCTTTGACTCACAGAAGAACGGCCATAAGGTGCCCGAGGCAGCAATATACCCATGAAGTCAAGTCTGCTGGAGGACGATGTATTGAATCAGGACGCAATTTGAGTGATCCATCTTCATTAGGTGGGCCTGAACGTTACAATTCACTATCAGTTTTTCGTCCCATTCGATAATCTAGACTCACAGCAGAACGGCCATAAGGTGCCCGAGGCAGCAATAGACCCATGGAGACAAGTCGGCTGGGGACGATGTATTGAATCGGGACGCAATTTGAGTGATCCATCGTCATTAGGTGGCCCTGAACGTTACAATTCACTATCAGTTTTTCGTCCGATTCGAAAATCTTTGACTCACAGCAGAACGGCCATAAGGTGCCCGAGGCAGCTATAGACCCATGAAGTCAAGTCTGCTGGAGGACGATGTATTGAATCGGGACGCAATTTGAGTGATCCATCGTCATTAGGTGGCCCTGAAAGTTACAAATCACTATCAGTTTTTGTCCCATACGATAATCTAGACTCACAGCAGAACGGCCGTAAGGTGCCCGAGGCAGCAACAGACGCATGGAGACAAGTCTGCTGGAGGACGATGTATTGAATCGGGACGCAATTTGAGTGTTCCATCGTCATTAGGAGGCCCTGAACGTTACAATTCACTATCAGTTTTTCGTCCGATTCGAAAATCTTTGAGTCACAGCAGGCCTGCCGTAAGGTGCCCGAGGCAGCAATACACCCATGGAGACAAGTCTGCTGGAGGACGATGTATTGAATCGGGACGCAATTTGAGTGATCCATCGTCATTAGGTGGCCCTGAACGTTACAATTCACTATCAGTTTTTCATCCCATTCTATCATCTAGACTCACAGCAGAACGGCCATAAGGTGCCCGAGGCAGCAATAGTCCCATGGAGTCAAGTCGGCTAGTGGACGATGTACTGAATCGGGACGCAATTTGTGTGGTCCATCGTCATTAGGTGGCCCTGAATGTTACAAATCACTATCAGTTTTTCGACCGATTCGAAAATCTTTGACTCACAGCAGAACGGCCATAAGGTGCCCGAGGCAGCAATAGACCCATGAAGTCAAGTCTGCTGGAGGACGATGTATTGAATCAGGACGCAATTTGAGTGATCCATCGTCATTAGGTGGCCTTGAACGTTACAATTCACTATCAGTTTTTCGTCCCATTCGATAATCTAGACTCACAGCAGAACGGCCATAAGGTGCCCGAGGCAGCAATAGACCCATGGAGACAAGTCGGCTGGAGGACGATGTATTGAATCGGGACGCAATTTGAGTGATCCATCGTCATTAGGTGGCCCTGAACGTTTTAATTCACTATCAGTTTTTCGTCCCATTCGATAATCTAGATTCACAGCAGAACGGCCATAAGGTGCCCGGGGCAGCAATAGACCCATGGAGTCAACTCGGCTGGAGGACGATGTATTGAATCGGGACGCAATTTGAGTGATCCATCGTCATTAGGAGGCCCTGAACGTTACAATTCACTATCAGTTTTTCGTCCGATTCGAAAATCTTTGACTCACAGCAGAACGGCCTTTAGGTGCCCGAGGCAGCAATAGAACCATGGAGTCAAGTCGGCTGGAGGACGATGTATTGAATCGGGACGTAATTTGAGTGATCCATCGTCATTAGGTGGCCCTGAACGTTACAATTCACTATCAGTTTTTCGTCCCATTCTATAATCTAGACTCACAGCAGAACGGCCATAAGGTGCCCGAGGCAGCAATAGAACCATGGAGTCAAGTCGGCTGGAGGACGATGTATTGAATCGGGACGTAATTTGAGTGATCCATCGTCATTAGGTGGCCCTGAACGTTACAATTCACTATCAGTTTTTCGTCCCATTCGATAATCTATACTCACAGCAGAACGGCCATAAGGTGCCCGAGGCAGCAATAGACCCATGGAGACAAGTCGGCTGGAGGACGATGTATTGAATCGGGACGCAATTTGTGTGTTGCATCGTCATTAGGAGGCCCTGAACGTTACAATTCACTATCAGTTTTTCGTCCGATTCGAAAATCTTTGAGTCACAGCTGAACGGCCATAAGGTGCCCGAGGCTGCAATAGACCCATGGAGACAGTCTGCTGGAGGACAATGTATTGAATCGGGCGCAATTTGAGTGATCCATCGTCATTAGGTGGCCCTGAAAGTTACAATTCACTTTCAGTTTTTCGTCCGATTCGAAAATCTTTGACTCACAGCAGAACGGCCATAAGGTGCCCGAGGAAGCAATAGACCCATGAAGTCAAGTCTGTTGGAGGACGATGTATTGAATCGGGACGCAATTTGAGTGATCCATCGTCATTAGGTGGCCCTGAACGTTACAATTCACTATCAGTTTTTCGTCCCATTCGATAATCTAGATTCACAGCAGAACGGCCATAAGGTGCCCGAGGCAGTAGTAGACCCATGGAGTCAACTCGGCTGGAGGACGATGTATTGAATCGGGACGCAATTTGCGTGGTCCATCGTCATTAGGTGGCCCTGAATGTTACAATTCACTATCAGTTTTTCGTCCGATTCGAAAATCTTTGACTCACAGCAGAACGGCCATAAGGTGCCCGAGGCAGCAATAGACGCATGGAGACAAGTCTGCTGGAGGACGATGTATTGAATCGGGACGCAATTTGAGTGTTCCATCGTCATTAGGTGTCCCTGAACGTTACAATTCACTATCAGTTTTTCGTCCCATTCGATAATCTAGACTCACAGCAGAACGGCCATAAGGTGCCCGAGGCAGCAATAGACCCATGATGTCAAGTCTGCTGGAGGACGATGTATTGAATCGGGACGCAATTTGAGTGATCCATCGTCATTAGGTGGCCCTGAATGTTACAAATCACTATCAGTTTTTCGTCCGATTCGAAAATCTTTGACTCACAGCAGAACGGCAATAAGGTGCCCGAGGCAGCAATCGACCCATGAAGTCAAGTCTGCTGGAGGACGATGTATTGAATCAGGACGCAATTTGAGTGATCCATCGTCATTAGGTGGCCCTGAACGTTACAATTCAGTATCAGTTTTTCGTCCCATTCGATAATCTAGACTCACAGCAGAACGGCCATAAGGTGCCCGAGGCAGCAATAGACCCATGGAGACAAGTCGGCTGGGGACGATGTATTGAATCGGGACGCAATTTGAGTGATCCATCGTCATTAGGTGGCCCTGAACGTTACAATTCACTATCAGTTTTTCGTCCCATTCGATAATCTAGATTCACAGCAGAACGGCCAAAAGGTGCCCGAGGCAGCAATAGACCCATGGAGTCAACTCGGCTGGAGGACGATGTATTGAATCGGGACGAAATTTGCGTGGTCCATCGTCATTAGGTGGCCCTGAATGTTACAATTCACTATCAGTTTTTCGTCCGATTCGAAAATCTTTGACTCACAGCAGAACGGCCATTAGGTGCCCGAGGCAGCAATCGACCCATGGAGTCAAGTCGCCTGGAGGACGATGTATTGAATCGGAACGCAATTTGAGTGATCCATCGTCATTAGGAGGCCCTGAACGTTACAATTCACTATCAGTTTTTTGTCCCATTCGATAATCTAGACTCACAGCAGAACGGCCATAAGGTGCCCGAGGCAGCAATAGACCCATGGAGTCAAGTCGGCTGGAGGACGCTGTATTGAATCGGGACGCAATTTGAGTGATCCATCGTCATTAGGTGGCCCTGAACGTTACAATTCACTATCAGTTTTTCGTCCGATTCGAAAATCTTTGACTCACAGCAGAACGGCCATATGGTGCCCGAGGCAGCAATAGACGCATGGAGACAAGTCTGCTGGAGGACGATGTATTGAATCGGGACGCAATTTGAGTGTTCCATCGTCATTAGGAGGCCCTGAACGTTACAATTCACTATCAGTTTTTCGTCCGATTCGAAAATCTTTGAGTCACAGCAGGCCTGCCATAAGGTGCCCGAGGCAGCAATAGACCCATGGAGACAAGTCTGCTGGAGGACGATGTATTGAATCGGGACACAATTTGAGTGATCCATCGTCATTAGGTGGCCCTGAACGTTACAATTCACTATCAGTTTTTCATCCCATTCTATCATCTAGACTCACAGCAGAACGGACATAAGGTGCCCGAGGCAGCAATAGTCCCATGGAGTCAAGTCGGTTAGTGGACGATGTACTGAATCGGGACGCAATTTGTGTGGTCCATCGTCATTAGGTGGCCCTGAATGTTACAAATCACTATCAGTTTTTCGTCCGATTCGAAAATCTTTGACTCACAGCAGAACGGCCAAAAGGTGCCCGAGGCAGCAATAGACCCATGAAGTCAAGTCTGCTGGAGGACGATGTATTGAATCAGGACGCAATTTGAGTGATCCATCGTCATTAGGTGGCCCTGAACGTTACAATTCAGTATCAGTTTTTCGTCCCATTCGATAATCTAGATTCACAGCAGAACGGCCATAAGGTGCCCGGGGCAGCAATAGACCCATGGAGTCAACTCGGCTGGAGGACGATGAATTGAATCGGGACGCAATTTGAGTGATCCATCGTCATTAGGAGACCCTGAACGTTACAATTCGCTATCAGTTTTTCGTCCCATTCGATAATCTAGACTCACAGCAGAACGGCCATAAGGTGCGCGAGGCAGCAATAGACCCATGGAGTCAAGTCGGCTGGAGGACGATGTATTGAATCGGGACGCAATTTGAGTGATCCATCGTCATTAGGTGGCCCTGAACGTTACAATTCACTATCAGTTTTTCGTCCCATTCGATAATCTAGACTCACAGCAGAACGGCCATAAGGAGCCCGAGGCAGCAATAGACCCATGGAGACAAGTCGGCTGGAGGACGATGTATTGAATCAGGACGCAATTTGAGTGATCCATCGTCATTAGGTGGCCCTGAACGTTACAATTCACTATCAGTTTTTCGTCCCATTCGATAATCTAGACTCACAGCAGAACGGCCATAAGGTGCCCGAGGCAGCAATAGACCCATGGAGACAAGTCGGCTGGGGACGATGTATTGAATCGGGACGCAATTTGAGTGATCCATCGTCATTAGGTGGCCCTGAACGTTTTAATTCACTATCAGTTTTTCGTCCCATTCGATAATCTAGATTCACAGCAGAACGGCCATAAGGTGCCCGGGGCAGCAATAGACCCATGGAGTCAACTCGGCTGGAGGACGATGAATTGAATCGGGACGCAATTTGAGTGATCCATCGTCATTAGGAGACCCTGAACGTTACAATTCGCTATCAGTTTTTCGTCCGATTCGAGAATCTTTGACTCACAGCAGAACGGCCATAATGTGCCCGAGGCAGCAATAGACCCATGAAGTTAGTCTGCTGGAGGACGATGTATTGAATCGGGACGCAATTTGAGTGATCCATCGTCATTAGGTGACCCTGAAAGTTACAATTCACTATCAGTTTTTCGTCCGATTCGAAAATCTTTGACTCACAGCAGAACGGCCATAAGGTGCCCGAGGCAGCAATAGACCCATGAAGTCAAGTCTGCTGGAGGACGATGTATTGAATCAGGACGCAATTTGAGTGATCCATCGTCATTAGGTGGCCCTGAACGTTACAATTCACTATCAGTTTTTCGTCCCACTCGATAATCTAGACTCACAGCAGAACGGCCATAAGGTGCCCGAGGCAGCAATAGACCCATGGAGACAAGTCGGCTGGGGACGATGTATTGAATCGGGACGCAATTTGAGTGATCCATCGTCATTAGGTGGCCCTGAAAGTTACAATTCACTATCAGTTTTTCGTCCCATTCGATAATCTAGATTCACAGCTGAACGGCCATAAGGTGCCCGAGGCAGCAATAGACCCATGGAGTCAACTCGGCTGGACGACGATGTATTGAATCGGGACGCAATTTGCGTGGTCCATCGTCATTAGGTGGCCGTGAATGTTACAATTCACTATCAGTTTTTCGTCCGATTCGAAAATCTTTGACTCACAGCAGAACGGCCAATAGGTGCCCGAGGCAGCAATCGACCCATGGAGACAAGTCTGCTGGAGGACGATGTATTGAATCGGGACGCAATTTGAGTGATCCATCGTCATTAGGAGGCCCTGAACGTTACAATTCACTATCAGTTTTTCGTCCCATTCGATCATCTAGACTCACAGCAGAACGGCCATAAGGTGCCCGAGGCAGCAATAGACCCATGGTGTCAAGTTGCCTGGAGGACGATGTATTGAATCGGGACGCAATTTGAGTGATCCATCGTCATTAGGAGGCCCTGAACGTTACAATTCACTATCAGTTTTTCGTCCCATTCGATAATCTAGACTCACTGCAGAACGGCCATAAGGTGCCCGAGGCAGCAATAGACCCATGGAGTCAACTCGGCTGGAGGACGATGTATTGAATCGGGACGCAATTCGAGTGATCCATCGTCATTAGGTGGCCCTGAACGTTACAATTCACTATCAGTTTTTCGTCCCATTCGATAATCTAGACTCACAGCAGAACGGCCATAAGGTGCCCGAGGCAGCAATAGACCCATGGAGACAAGTCGGCTGGGGACGATGTATTGAATCGGGACGCAATTTGAGTGATCCATCGTCATTAGGTGGCGCTGAAAGTTAGAATTCACTATCAGTTTTTCGTCCCATTCGATAATCTAGATTCACAGCTGAACGGCCATAAGGTGCCCGAGGCAGCAATAGACCCATGGAGTCAACTCGGCTGGACGACGATGTATTGAATCGGGACGCAATTTGCGTGGTCCATCGTCATTAGGTGGCCGTGAATGTTACAATTCACTATCAGTTTTTCGTCCGATTCGAAAATCTTTGACTCACAGCAGAACGGCCAATAGGTGCCCGAGGCAGCAATCGACCCATGGAGACAAGTCTGCTGGAGGACGATGTATTGAATCGGGACGCAATTTGAGTGATCCATCGTCATTAGGAGGCCCTGAACGTTACAATTCACTATCAGTTTTTCGTCCCATTCGATCATCTAGACTCACAGCAGAACGGCCATAAGGTGCCCGAGGCAGCAATAGACCCATGGTGTCAAGTTGCCTGGAGGACGATGTATTGAATCGGGACGCAATTTGAGTGATCCATCGTCATTAGGAGGCCCTGAACGTTACAATTCACTATCAGTTTTTCGTCCCATTCGATAATCTAGACTCACTGCAGAACGGCCATAAGGTGCCCGAGGCAGCAATAGACCCATGGAGTCAACTCGGCTGGAGGACGATGTATTGAATCGGGACGCAATTCGAGTGATCCATCGTCATTAGGTGGCCCTGAACGTTACAATTCACTATCAATTTTTCGTCCCATTCGATAATCTAGACTCACAGCAGAACGGCCATAAGGTGCCCGAGGCAGCAATAGACCCATGGAGAAAAGTCTGCTGGAAGACGATGTATTGAATCGGGACGCATTTTGAGTGATCCATCGTCATTAGGAGGCCTTGAAGGTTAGAATTCAAAATCAGTTTTTTGTCCCATTCGATAATCTAGACTCACAGCAGAACGGCCATAAGGTGCCCGAGGCAGCAATAGTCCCATGGAGTCAAGTCGGTTAGTGGACGATGTACTGAATCGGGACGCAATTTGTGTGGTCCATCGTCATTAGGTGGCCCTGAATGTTACAAATCACTATCAGTTTTACGTCCGATTCGAAAATCTTTGACTCACAGCAGAACGGCCATAAGCTGCCCGAGGCAGCAATAGACCCATGAAGTCAAGTCTGCTGGAGGACGATGTATTGAATCAGGACGCAATTTGAGTGATCCATCGTCATTAGGTGGCCATGAACGTTACAATTCACTATCAGTTTTTCGTCCCATTCGATAATCTAGACTCACAGCAGAACGGCCATTAGGTGCCCGAGGCAGCAATAGACCCATGGAGACAAGTCGGCTGGGGACGATGTATTGAATCGGGACGCAATTTGAGTGATCCATCGTCATTAGGAGGCCCTGAACGTTACAATTCACTATTAGTTTTTCGTCCCATTCGATAATCTAGACTCACAGCAGAACGGCCATAAGGTGCCCGAGGCAGCAATAGACCCATGGAGACAAGTCGGCTGGAGGACGATGTATTGAATCAGGACGCAATTTGAGTGATCCATCGTCATTAGGTGGCCCTGAACGTTACAATTCACTATCAGTTTTTCGTCCCATTCGATAATCTAGACTCACAGCAGAACGGCCATAAGGTGCCCGAGGCAGCAATAGACCCATGGAGACAAGTCGGCTGGGGACGATGTATTGAATCGGGACGCAATTTGAGTGATCCATCGTCATTAGGTGGCCCTGAACGTTTTATTTCACTATCAGTTTTTCGTCCCATTCGATAATCTAGATTCACAGCAGAACGGCCATAAGGTGTCCGGGGCAGCAATAGACCCATGGAGTCAACTCGGCTGGAGGACGATGAATTGAATCGGGACGCAATTTGAGTGATCCATCGTCATTAGGAGACCCTGAACGTTACAATTCGCTATCAGTTTTTCGTCCCATTCGATAATCTAGACTCACAGCAGAACGGCCATAAGGTGCCCGAGGCAGCAATAGACCCATGGAGTCAAGTCGGCTGGAGGACGATGTATTGAATCGGGACGCAATTTGAGTGATCCATCGTCATTAGGTGGCCCTGAACGTTACAATTCACTATCAGTTTTTCGTCCCATTCGATAATCTAGACTCACAGCAGAACGGCCATAAGGTGCCCGAGGCAGCAATAGACCCATGGAGACAAGTCGGCTGGAGGACGATGTATTGAATCAGGACGCAATTTGAGTGTTCCATCGTCATTAGGAGGCCCTGAACGTTACAATTCACTATCATTTTTTCGTCCGATTCGAAAATCTTTGAGTCACAGCTGAACGGCCATAAGGTGCCCGAGGCTGCAATAGACCCATGGAGACAGTCTGCTGGAGGACAATGTATTGAATCGGGACGCAATTTGAGTGATCCATCGTCATTAGGTGGCCCTGAAAGTTACAATTCACTATCAGTTTTTCGTCCGATTCGAGAATCTTTGACTCACAGCAGAACGGCCATAATGTGCCCGAGGCAGCAATAGACCCATGAAGTTAGTCTGCTGGAGGACGATGTATTGAATCGGGACGCAATTTGAGTGATCCATCGTCATTAGGTGGCCCTGAAAGTTACAATTCACTATCAGTTTTTCGTCCGATTCGAAAATCTTTGACTCACAGCAGAACGGCCATAAGGTGCCCGAGGCAGCAATAGACCCATGAAGTCAAGTCTGCTGGAGGACGATGTATTGAATCAGGACGCAATTTGAGTGATCCATCCTCATTAGGTGGCCCTGAACGTTACAATTCACTATCAGTTTTTCGTCCCATTCGATAATCTAGACTCACAGCAGAACGGCCATAAGGTGCCCGAGGCAGCAATAGACCCATGGAGACAAGTCGGCTGGGGACGATGTATTGAATCGGGACGCAATTTGAGTGATCCATCGTCATTAGGTGGCCCTGAAAGTTAGAATTCACTATCAGTTTTTTGTCCCATTCGATAATCTAGATTCACAGCTGAACGGCCATGAGGTGCCCGAGGCAGCAATAGAGCCATGGAGTCAACTCGGCTGGACGACGATGTATTGAATCGGGACGCAATTTGCGTGGTCCATCGTCATTAGGTGGCCGTGAATGTTACAATTCACTATCAGTTTTTCGTCCGATTCGAAAATCTTTGACTCACAGCAGAACGGCCAATAGGTGCCCGAGGCAGCAATCGACCCATGGAGACAAGTCTGCTGGAGGACGATGTATTGAATCGGGACGCAATTTGAGTGATCCATCGTCATTAGGAGGCCCTGAACGTTACAATTCACTATCAGTTTTTCGTCCCATTCGATCATCTAGACTCACAGCAGAACGGCCATAAGGTGCCCGAGGCAGCAATAGACCCATGGTGTCAAGTTGCCTGGAGGACGATGTATTGAATCGGGACGCAATTTGAGTGATCAATCGTCATTAGGAGGCCCTGAACGTTACAATTCACTATCAGTTTTTCGTCCCATTCGATAATCTAGACTCACTGCAGAACGGCCATAAGGTGCCCGAGTTAGCAATAGACCCATGGAGTCAACTCGGCTGGAGGACGATGTATTGAATCGGGACGCAATTCGAGTGATCCATCGTCATTAGGTGGCCCTGAACGTTACAATTCACTATCAGTTTTTCGTCCCACTCGATAATCTAGACTCACAGCAGAACGGCCATAAGGTGCCCGAGGCAGCAATAGACCCATGGAGACAAGTCTGCTGGAAGACGATGTATTGAATCGGGACGCAATTTGAGTGATCCATCGTCATTAGGAGGCCTTGAGGTTAGAATTCACTATCAGTTTTTTGTCCCATTCGATAATCTAGACTCACAGCAGAACGGCCATAAGGTGCCCGAGGCAGCAATAGTCCCATGGAGTCAAGTCGGTTAGTGGACGATGTACTGAATCGGGACGCAATTTGTGTGGTCCATCGTCATTAGGTGGCCCTGAATGTTACAAATCACTATCAGTTTTTCGTCCGATTCGAAAATCTTTGACTCACAGCAGAACGGCCATAAGCTGCCCGAGGCAGCAATAGACCCATGAAGTCAAGTCTGCTGGAGGACGATGTATTGAATCAGGACGCAATTTGAGTGATCCATCGTCATTAGGTGGCCATGAACGTTACAATTCACTATCAGTTTTTCGTCCCATTCGATAATCTAGACTCACAGCAGAACGGCCATTAGGTGCCCGAGGCAGCAATAGACCCATGGAGACAAGTCGGCTGGGGACGATGTATTGAATCGGGACGCAATTTGAGTGATCCATCGTCATTAGGAGGCCCTGAACGTTACAATTCACTATTAGTTTTTCGTCCCATTCGATAATCTAGACGCACAGCAGAACGGCCATAAGGTGCCCGAGGCAGAAATAGACCCATGGAGTCAAGTCGGCTGCAGGACGATGTATTGAATCGGGACGCAATTTGAGTGTTCCATCGTCATTAGGAGGCCCTGAACGTTACAATTCACTATCAGTTTTTCGTCCCATTCGATAATCTAGACTCACAGCAGAACGGCCATAAGGTGCCCGAGCCAGCAATGGACCCATGGAGTCAAGTCGGCTGGAGGACGATGTATTGTATCGGGACGCAATTTGAGTGATCCATCGTCATTAGGTGTCCCTGAACGTTACAATTCACTATCAGTTTTTCGTCCCATTCGATAATCTAGACTCACAGCAGAACGGCCATAAGGTGCCCGAGGCAGCAATAGACCCATGGAGACAAGTCTGCTGGAGGACGATTTATTGAATCGGGACGCAATTTGAGTGATCCATCGTCATTAGGAGGCCCTGAACGTTACAATTCACTATCAGTTTTTTGTCCCATTCGATAATCTAGACTCACAGCAGAACGGCCATAAGGTGCCCGAGGCAGCAATAGACCCATGGAGTCAAGTCGGCTGGAGGACGATGTATTGAATCGGGACGCAATTTGAGAGATCCATCGTCATTAGGTGGCCCTGAACGTTACAATTCACTATCAGTTTTTCGTCCGATTCGAAAATCTTTGACTCACAGCGGAACGGCCATAAGGTGCCCGAGGCAGCAATAGACCAATGAAGTCAAGTCTGCTGGAGGACGATGTATTGAATCGGGACGCAATTTTAGAGTTCCATCGTCATTAGGAGGCCCTGAACGTTACAATTCACTATCAGTTTTTCGTCCGATTCCAAAATCTTCGACTCACAGCAGAACGGCCATAAGGTGCCCGAGGCAGCAATACACCCATGGAGACAAGTCGGCTGGAGGACGATGTATTGAATCGGGACGCAATTTGAGTGTTCCATCGTCATTAGGAGGCCCCGAACGTTACAATTCACTATCAGTTTTTCGTCCGATTCGAAAATCTTTGAGTCACAGCTGAACGGCCATAAGGTGCCCGAGGCTGCAATAGACCCATGGAGACAGTTTGCTGGAGGACAATGTATTGAATCGGGACGCAATTTGAGTGATCCATCGTCATTAGGTGGCCCTGAACGTTACAATTCACTATCAGTTTTTCGTCCCATTCGATAATCTAGACTCACAGCAGAACGGCCATAAGGTGCCCGAGGCAGCAATAGACCCATGGAGACAAGTCGGCTGGGGACGATGTATTGAATCGGGACGCAATTTGAGTGATCCATCGTCATTAGGTGGCCCTGAAAGTTACAATTCACTATCAGTTTTTCGTCCCATTCGATAATCTAGATTCACAGCTGAACGGCCATAAGGTGCCCGAGGCAGCAATAGACCCATGGAGTCAACTCGGCTGGACGATGATGTATTGAATCGGGACGCAATTTGCGTGGTCCATCGTCATTAGGTGGCCGTGAATGTTACAATTCACCATCAGTTTTTCGTCCGATTCGAAAATCTTTGACTCACAGCAGAACGGCCAATAGGTGCCCGAGGCAGCAATCGACCCATGGAGACAAGTCTGCTGGAGGACGATGTATTGAATCGGGACGTAATTTGAGTCATCCATCGTCATTAGGAGGCCCTGAACGTTACAATTCACTATCAGTTTTTCGTCCCATTCGATCATCTAGACTCACAGCAGAACGGCCATAAGGTGCCCGAGGCAGCAATAGACCCATGGAGTCAAGTCGCCTGGAGGACGATGTATTGAATCGGGACGCAATTTGAGTGATCCATCGTCATTAGGAGGCCCTGAACGTTACAATTCACTATCAGTTTTTCGTCCCATTCGATAATCTAGACTCACTGCAGAACGGCCATAAGGTGCCCGAGGCAGCAATAGACCCATGGAGTCAACTCGGCTGAAGGACGATGTATTGAATCGGGACGCAATTCGAGTGATCCATCGTCATTAGGTGGCCCTGAACGTTACAATTCACTATCAGTTTTTCGTCCCATTCGATAATCTAGACTCACAGCAGAACGGCCATAAGGTGCCCGAGGCAGCAATAGACCCATGGAGACAAGTCTGCTGGAGGACGATGTATTGAATCGGGACGCAATTTGAGTGAACCATCGTCTCTAGGAGGCCTTGAAGGTTAGAATTCACTATCAGTTTTTTGTCCCATTCGATAATCTAGACTCACAGCAGAACGGCCATAAGGTGCCCGAGGCTGCAATAGTCCCATGGAGTCAAGTCGGCTAGTGGACGATGTACTGAATCGGGACGCAATTTGTGTGGTCCATCGTCATTAGGTGGCCCTGAATGTTACAAATCACTATCAGTTTTTCGTCCGATTCGAAAATCTTTGACTCACAGCAGAACGGCCATAAGGTGCCCGAGGCAGCAATAGACCCATGGAGTCAAGTCGGCTGCAGGACGATGTATTGAATCGGGACGCAATTTGAGTGTTCCATCGTCATTAGGAGGCCCTGAACGTTACAATTCACTATCAGTTTTTCGTCCCATTCGATAATCTAGACTCACAGCAGAACGGCCATAAGGTGCCCGAGGCAGCAATGGACCCATGGAGTCAAGTCGGCTGGAGGACGATGTATTGTATCGGGACGCAATTTGAGTGATCCATCGTCATTAGGTGTCCCTGAACGTTACAATTCACTATCAGTTTTTCGTCCCATTCGATAATCTAGACTCACAGCAGAACGGCCATAAGGTGCCCGAGGCAGCAATAGACCCATGGAGACAAGTCTGCTGGAGGACGATGTATTGAATCGGGACGCAATTTGAGTGATCCATCGTCATTAGGAGGCCCTGAACGTTACAATTCACTATCAGTTTTTTGTCCCATTCGATAATCTAGACTCACAGCAGAACGGCCATAAGGTGCCCGAGGCAGCAATAGACCCATGGAGTCAAGTCGGCTGGAGGACGATGTATTGAATCGGGACGCAATTTGAGAGATCCATCGTCATTAGGTGGCCCTGAACGTTACAATTCACTATCAGTTTTTCGTCCGATTCGAAAATCTTTGACTCACAGCGGAACGGCCATAAGGTGCCCGAGGCAGCAATAGACCCATGAAGTCAAGTCTGCTGGAGGACGATGTATTGAATCGGGACGCAATTTTAGAGTTCCATCGTCATTAGGAAGCCCTGAACGTTACAATTCACTATCAGTTTTTCGTCCGATTCGAAAATCTTCGACTCACAGCAGAACGGCCATAAGGTGCCCGAGGCAGCAATAGACCATGGAGACAAGTCGGCTGGAGGACGATGTATTGAATCGGGACGCAATTTGAGTGTTCCATCGTCATTAGGAGGCCCTGAACGTTACAATTCACTATCAGTTTTTCGTCCGATTCGAAAATCTTTGAGTCACAGCTGAACGGCCATAAGGTGCCCGAGGCTGCAATAGACCCATGGAGACAGTCTGCTGGAGGACAATGTATTGAATCGGGACGCAATTTGAGTGATCCATCGTCATTAGGTGGCCCTGAACGTCACAATTCACTATCAGTTTTTCGTCCGATTCGAAAATCTTTGACTCACAGCAGAACGGCCATAAGGTGCCAAGGCAGCAATAGACCCATGGAGACATGTCGGCTGGAGGACGATGTATTTAATCGGGACGCAATTTGAGTGATCCATCGTCATTAGGTGGCCCTGAACGTTACAATTCACTATCAGTTTTTCGTCCGATTCGAAAATCTTTGACTCACAGCAGAACGGCCATAAGGTGCCCGAGGCAGCATAGACCCATGGAGACAAGTCTGCTGGAGGACGATGTATTGAATCGGGACGCAATTTGAGTGATCCATCGTCATTAGGTGGCCCTGAAAGTTACAATTCACTATCAGTTTTTCGTCCGATTCGAAAATCTTTGACTCACAGCAGAACGGCCATGAGGTGCCCGAGGCAGCAATAGACCCATGGAGACAAGTCGGCTGGAGGACGATGTATTGAATCGGGACGCAATTTGAGTGATCCATCGTCATTAGGTGGCCCTGAACGTTACAATTCACTATCAGTTTTTCGTCCCATTCGATAATCTAGACTCACAGCAGAACGACCATAAGGTGCCCGAGGCAGCAATAGACCCATGGAGTCAGGTCGGCTGGAGGACGATGTACTGAATCGGGACGCAATTTGTGTGGTCCATCGTCATTAGGTGGCCCTGAATGTTACAATTCACTATCAGTTTTTCGTCCGATTCGAAAATCTTTGACTCACAGCAGAACGGCCATAAGGTGCCCGAGGCAGCAAGAGACCCATGGAGACAAGTCTGCTGGAGGACGATGTATAGAATCGGGACGCAATTTGAGTGTTCCATCGTCATTAGGAGGCCCTGAACGTTACAATTCACTATCAGTTTTTCGTCCGATTCGAAAATCTTTGAGTCACAGCAGGACTGCCATAAGGTGCCCGAGGCAGCAATAGACCGATGGAGACAAGTCTGCTGGAGGACGATGTATTGAATCGGGACGCAATTTGAGTGATCCATCGTCATTAGGTGGCCCTGAACGTTACAAATCACTATCAGTTTTTCATCCCATTCGATAATTTAGACTCACAGCAGAACGACCATAAGGTGCCCGAGGCAGCAATAGTCCCATGGGGTCAAGTCGGCTAATGGACGATGTACTGAATCGGGACGCAATTTGTGTGGTCCATCGTCATTAGGTGGCCCTGAATGTTACAAATCACTATCAAGTTTTTCGTCCGATTCGAAAATCTTTGACTCACAGCAGAACGGCCATAAGGTGCCCGAGGCAGCAATCGACCCATGGAGACAAGTCTGCTGGAGGACGATGTATTGAATCGGGACGCAATTTGAGTGATCCATCGTCATTAGGTGGCCCTGAAAGTTACAATTCACTAACAGTTTTTCGTCCCATTCGATAATCTAGACTCACAGCAGAACGGCCATAAGGTGCCCGAGGCAGCAATAGACCCATGGAGACAAGTCGGCTGGAGGACGATGTATTGAATCAGGACGCAATTTGAGTGATCCATCGTCATTAGGTGGCCCTGAACGTTACAATTCACTATCAGTTTTTCGTCCCATTCGAAAGTCTTTGACTCACAGCAGAACGGCCATTAGGTGCCCGAGGCAGCAATAGACCAATGGAGACAAGTCCGCTGGAGGACGATGTATTGAATCGGGACGCAATTTGAGTGTTCCATCGTCATTAGGAGGCCCTGAACGTTCCAATTTACCATCAGTTTTTCGTCCGATTCGAAACTCTTTGACTCACATCAGAACGGCCATAAGGTGCCCGAGGCAGCAATAGACCCATGGAGACAAGTCGGCTGGAGGACGATATATTGAATCGGGACGCAATTTGAGTGATCCATCGTCATTAGGTTGCCCTGAAAGTTACAATTCACTATCAGTTTTTCGTCCGATTCGAAAATCTTTGACTCACAGCAGAACGGCCATAAGGTGCCCGAGGCAGCAATAGACCTATGGAGTCAACTCGGCTGGAGGACGATGTATTGAATCGGGACGCAATTTGAGTGATCCATCGTCATTAGGAGGCCCTGAACGTTACAATTCACTATCAGTTTTTCGTCCCATTCGATAATCTAGACTCACAGCAGAACGGCCATAAGGTGCCCGAGGCAGCAATAGACCCATGGAGACAAGTCGGCTGGGGACGATGTATTGAATCGGGACGCAATTTGAGTGATCCATCGTCATTAGGAGGCCCTGAACGTTACAATTCACTATCAGTTTTTCGTCCCATTCGATAATCTAGACTCACAGCAGAACGGCCATAAGGTGCCCGAGGCAGCAATAGACCCATGGAGTCAAGTCGGCTGCAGGACGATGTATTGAATCGGGACGCAATTTGAGTGTTCCATCGTCATTAGGAGGCCCTGAACGTTACAATTCACTATCAGTTTTTCGTCCCATTCGATAATCTAGACTCACAGCAGAACGGCCATAAGGTGCCCGAGGCAGCAATGGACCCATGGAGTCAAGTCGGCTGGAGGACGATGTATTGTATCGGGACGCAATTTGAGTGATCCATCGTCATTAGGTGTCCCTGAACGTTACAATTCACTATCAGTTTTTCGTCCGATTCGAAAATCTTTGACTCACAGCAGAACGGCCATAAGGTGCCCGAGGCAGCAATAGACCCATGGAGATAAGTCGGCTGGAGGACGATGTATTGAATCGGGACGCAATTTGAGTGTTCCATCGTCATTAGGAGGCCCTGAACGTTACAATTCACTATCAGTTTTTCGTCCGATTCGAAAATCTTTGAGTCACAGCTGAACGGCCATAAGGTGCCCGAGGCTGCAATAGACCCATGAAGTCAAGTCTGCTGGAGGACGATGTATTGAATCGGGACGCAATTTTAGAGTTCCATCGTCATTAGGAGGCCCTGAACGTTACAATTCACTATCAGTTTTTCGTCCGATTCGAAAATCTTTGACTCACAGCAGAACGGCCATAAGGTGCCCGAGGCAGCAATAGACCCATGGAGATAAGTCGGCTGGAGGACGATGTATTGAATCGGGACGCAATTTGAGTGTTCCATCGTCATTAGGAGGCCCTGAACGTTACAATTCACTATCAGTTTTTCGTCCGATTCGAAAATCTTTGAGTCACAGCTGAACGGCCATAAGGTGCCCGAGGCTGCAATAGACCCATGGAGACAGTCTGCTGGAGGACAATGTATTGAATCGGGACGCAATTTGAGTGATCCATCGTCATTAGGTGGCCCTGAACGTTACAATTCACTATCAGTTTTTCGTCCGATTCGAAAATCTTTGACTCACAGCAGAACGGCCATAAGGTGCCAAGGCAGCAATAGACCCATGGAGACATGTCGGCTGGAGGACGATGTATTGAATCGGGACGCAATTTGAGTGATCCATCGTCATTAGGTGGCCCTGAACGTTACAATTCACTATCAGTTTTTCGTCCGATTCGAAAATCTTTGACTCACAGCAGAACGGCCATAAGGTGCCCGAGGCAGCAATGGACCCATGGAGTCAAGTCGGCTGGAGGACGATGTATTGTATCGGGACGCAATTTGAGTGATCCATCGTCATTAGGTGTCCCTGAACGTTACAAGTCACTATCAGTTTTTCGTCCCATTCGATAATCTAGACTCACAGCAGAACGGCCATAAGGTGCCCGAGGCAGCAATAGACCCATGGAGACAAGTCTGCTGGAGGACGATGTATTGAATCGGGACGCAATTTGAGTGATCCATCGTCATTAGGAGGCCCTGAACGTTACAATTCACTATCAGTTTTTTGTCCCATTCGATAATCTAGACTCACAGCAGAACGGCCATAAGGTGCCCGAGGCAGCAATAGACCCATGGAGTCAAGTCGGCTGGAGGACGATGTATTGAATCGGGACGCAATTTGAGAGATCCATCGTCATTAGGTGGCCCTGAAAGTTACAATTCACTATCAGTTTTTCGTCCGATTCGAAAATCTTTGACTCACAGCAGAACGGCCATAAGGTGCCCGAGGCAGCAATAGACCCATGGAGACAAGTCGGCTGGAGGACGATGTATTGAATCGGGACGCAATTTGAGTGATCCATCGTCATTAGGTGGCCCTGAACGTTACAATTCACTATCAGTTTTTCGTCCCATTCGATAATCTAGACTCACAGCAGAACGACCATAAGGTGCCCGAGGCAGCAATAGACCCATGGAGTCAGGTCGGCTGGAGGACGATGTACTGAATCGGGACGCAATTTGTGTGGTCCATCGTCATTAGGTGGCCCTGAATGTTACAATTCACTATCAGTTTTTCGTCCGATTCGAAAATCTTTGACTCACAGCAGAACGGCCATAAGGTGCCCGAGGCAGCAATAGGCCCTTTGAGACAAGTCTGCTGGAGGACGATGTATAGAATCGGGACGCAATTTGAGTGTTCCATCGTCATTAGGAGGCCCTGAACGTTACAATTCACTATCAGTTTTTCGTCCGATTCGAAAATCTTTGAGTCACAGCAAGACTGCCATAAGGTGCCCGAGGCAGCAATAGACCCATGGAGACAAGTCTGCTGGAGGACGATGTATTGAATCGGGACGCAATTTGAGTGATCCATCGTCATTAGGTGGCCCTGAACGTTACAAATCACTATCAGTTTTTCATCCCATTCGATAATTTAGACTCACAGCAGAACGGCCATAAGGTGCCCGAGGCAGCAATAGTCCCATGGAGTCAAGTCGGCTAATGGACGATGTACTGAATCGGGACGCAATTTGTGTTTTCCATCGTCATTAGGTGGCCCTGAATGTTACAAATCACTATCAAGTTTTTCGTCCGATTCGAAAATCTTTGACTCACAGCAGAACGGCCATAAGGTGCCCGAGGCAGCAATCGACCCATGGAGACAAGTCTGCTGGAGGACGATGTATTGAATCGGGACGCAATTTGAGTGATCCATCGTCATTAGGTGGCCCTGAAAGTTACAATTCACTAACAGTTTTTCGTCCCATTCGATAATCTAGACTCACAGCAGAACGGCCATAAGGTGCCCGAGGCAGCAATAGACCCATGGAGACAAGTCGGCTGGAGGACGATGTATTGAATCAGGACGCAATTTGAGTGATCCATCGTCATTAGGTGGCCCTGAACGTTACAATTCACTATCAGTTTTTCGTCCCATTCGAAAGTCTTTGACTCACAGCAGAACGGCCATTAGGTGCCCGAGGCAGCAATAGACCAATTTAGACAAGTCCGCTGGAGGACGATGTATTGAATCGGGACGCAATTTGAGTGTTCCATCGTCATTAGGAGGCCCTGAACGTTCCAATTTACCATCAGTTTTTCGTCCGATTCGAAACTCTTTGACTCACATCAGAACGGCCATAAGGTGCCCGAGGCAGCAATAGACCCATGGAGACAAGTCGGCTGGAGGACGATATATTGAATCGGGACGCAATTTGAGTGATCCATCGTCATTAGGTTGCCCTGAAAGTTACAATTCACTATCAGTTTTTCGTCCGATTCGAAAATCTTTGACTCACAGCAGAACGGCCATAAGGTGCCGGAGGCAGCAATAGACCTATGGAGTCAACTCGGCTGGAGGACGATGTATTGAATCGGGACGCAATTTGAGTGATCCATCGTCATTAGGAGGCCCTGAACGTTACAATTCACTATCAGTTTTTCGTCCCATTCGATAATCTAGACTCACAGCAGAACGGCCATAAGGTGCCCGAGGCAGCATAGACCCATGGAGACAAGTCTGCTGGAGGACGATGTATTGAATCGGGACGCAATTTGAGTGATCCATCGTCATTAGGTGGCCCTGAAAGTTACAATTCACTATCAGTTTTTCGTCCGATTCGAAAATCTTTGACTCACAGCAGAACGGCCATGAGGTGCCCGAGGCAGCAATAGACCCATGGAGACAAGTCGGCTGGAGGACGATGTATTGAATCGGGACGCAATTTGAGTGATCCATCGTCATTAGGTGGCCCTGAACGTTACAATTCACTATCAGTTTTTCGTCCCATTCGATAATCTAGACTCACAGCAGAACGACCATAAGGTGCCCGAGGCAGCAATAGACCCATGGAGTCAGGTCGGCTGGAGGACGATGTACTGAATCTTGACGCAATTTGTGTGGTCCATCGTCATTAGGTGGCCCTGAATGTTACAATTCACTATCAGTTTTTCGTCCGATTCGAAAATCTTTGACTCACAGCAGAACGGCCATAAGGTGCCCGAGGCAGCAAGAGACCCATGGAGACAAGTCTGCTGGAGGACGATGTATAGAATCGGGACGCAATTTGAGTGTTCCATCGTCATTAGGAGGCCCTGAACGTTACAATTCACTATCAGTTTTTCGTCCGATTCGAAAATCTTTGAGTCACAGCAGGACTGCCATAAGGTGCCCGAGGCAGCAATAGACCGATGGAGACAAGTCTGCTGGAGGACGATGTATTGAATCGGGACGCAATTTGAGTGATCCATCGTCATTAGGTGGCCCTGAACGTTACAAATCACTATCAGTTTTTCATCCCATTCGATAATTTAGACTCACAGCAGAACGACCATAAGGTGCCCGAGGCAGCAATAGTCCCATGGAGTCAAGTCGGCTAATGGACGATGTACTGAATCGGGACGCAATTTGTGTGGTCCATCGTCATTAGGTGGCCCTGAAAGTTACAATTCACTAACAGTTTTTCGTCCCATTCGATAATCTAGACTCACAGCAGAACGGCCATAAGGTGCCCGAGGCAGCAATAGACCCATGGAGACAAGTCGGCTGGAGGACGATGTATTGAATCAGGACGCAATTTGAGTGATCCATCGTCATTAGGTGGCCCTGAACGTTACAATTCACTATCAGTTTTTCGTCCGATTCGAAAGTCTTTGACTCACAGCAGAACGGCCATTAGGTGCCCGAGGCAGCAATAGACCAATGGAGACAAGTCCGCTGGAGGACGATGTATTGAATCGGGACGCAATTTGAGTGTTCCATCGTCATTAGGAGGCCCTGAACGTTCCAATTTACCATCAGTTTTTCGTCCGATTCGAAACTCTTTGACTCACAGCAGAACGGCCATAAGGTGCCCGAGGCAGCAATCGACCCATGGAGACAAGTCTGCTGGAGGACGATGTATTGAATCGGGACGCAATTTGAGTGATCCATCGTCATTAGGTGGCCCTGAAAGTTACAATTCACTAACAGTTTTTCGTCCGATTCGAAAGTCTTTGACTCACAGCAGAACGGCCATTAGGTGCCCGAGGCAGCAATAGACCAATGGAGACAAGTCGGCTGGAGGACGATGTATTGAATCGGGACGCAATTTGAGTGATCCATCGTCATTAGGTGGCCCTGAACGTTACAATTCACTATCAGTTTTTCGTCCCATTCGATAATCTAGACTCACAGCAGAACGACCATAAGGTGCCCGAGGCAGCAATAGACCCATGGAGTCAGGTCGGCTGGAGGACGATGTACTGAATCTTGACGCAATTTGTGTGGTCCATCGTCATTAGGTGGCCCTGAATGTTACAATTCACTATCAGTTTTTCGTCCGATTCGAAAATCTTTGACTCACAGCAGAACGGCCATAAGGTGCCCGAGGCAGCAATCGACCCATGGAGACAAGTCTGCTGGAGGACGATGTATTGAATCGGGACGCAATTTGAGTGATCCATCGTCATTAGGTGGCCCTGAAAGTTACAATTCACTAACAGTTTTTCGTCCCATTCGATAATCTAGACTCACAGCAGAACGGCCATAAGGTGCCCGAGGCAGCAATAGACCCATGGAGACAAGTCGGCTGGAGGACGATGTATTGAATCAGGACGCAATTTGAGTGATCCATCGTCATTAGGTGGCCCTGAACGTTACAATTCACTATCAGTTTTTCGTCCGATTCGAAAGTCTTTGACTCACAGCAGAACGGCCATTAGGTGCCCGAGGCAGCAATAGACCAATGGAGACAAGTCCGCTGGAGGACGATGTATTGAATCGGGACGCAATTTGAGTGTTCCATCGTCATTAGGAGGCCCTGAACGTTCCAATTTACCATCAGTTTTTCGTCCGATTCGAAACTCTTTGACTCACATCAGAACGGCCATAAGGTGCCCGTGGCAGCAATAGACCCATGGAGACAAGTCGGCTGGAGGACGATATATTGAATCGGGACGCAATTTGAGTGATCCATCGTCATTAGGTTGCCCTGAAAGTTACAATTCACTATCAGTTTTTCGTCCGATTCGAAAATCTTTGACTCACAGCAGAACGGCCATAAGGTGCCCGAGGCAGCAATAGACCTATGGAGTCAACTCGGCTGGAGGACGATGTATTGAATCGGGACGCAATTTGAGTGATCCATCGTCATTAGGAGGCCCTGAACGTTACAATTCACTATCAGTTTTTCGTCCCATTCGATAATCTAGACACACAGCAGAACGGCCATAAGGTGCCCGAGGCAGCAATAGACCCATGGAGACAAGTCGGCTGGGGACGATGTATTGAATCGGGACGCAATTTGAGTGATCCATCGTCATTAGGAGGCCCTGAACGTTACAATTCACTATCAGTTTTTCGTCCCATTCGATAATCTAGACTCACAGCAGAACGGCCATAAGGTGCCCGAGGCAGCAATAGACCCATGGAGTCAAGTCGGCTGCAGGACGATGTATTGAATCGTGACGCAATTTGAGTGTTCCATCGTCATTAGGAGGCCCTGAACGTTATAATTCACTATCAGTTTTTCGTCCCATTCGATAATCTAGACTCACAGCAGAACGGCCATAAGGTGCCCGAGGCAGCAATGGACCCATGGAGTCAAGTCGGCTGGAGGACGATGTATTGTATCGGGACGCAATTTGAGTGATCCATCGTCATTAGGTGTCCCTGAACGTTACAATTCACTATCAGTTTTTCGTCCGATTCGAAAATCTTTGACTCACAGCAGAACGGCCATAAGGTGCCCGAGGCAGCAATAGACCCATGGAGATAAGTCGGCTGGAGGACGATGTATTGAATCGGGACGCAATTTGAGTGTTCCATCGTCATTAGGAGGCCCTGAACGTTACAATTCACTATCAGTTTTTCGTCCGATTCGAAAATCTTTGAGTCACAGCTGAACGGCCATAAGGTGCCCGAGGCTGCAATAGACCCATGAAGTCAAGTCTGCTGGAGGACGATGTATTGAATCGGGACGCAATTTTAGAGTTCCATCGTCATTAGGAGGCCCTGAACGTTACAATTCACTATCAGTTTTTCGTCCGATTCGAAAATCTTTGACTCACAGCAGAACGGCCATAAGGTGCCCGAGGCAGCAATAGACCCATGGAGATAAGTCGGCTGGAGGACGATGTATTGAATCGGGACGCAATTTGAGTGTTCCATCGTCATTAGGAGGCCCTGAACGTTACAATTCACTATCAGTTTTTCGTCCGATTCGAAAATCTTTGAGTCACAGCTGAACGGCCATAAGGTGCCCGAGGCTGCAATAGACCCATGGAGACAGTCTGCTGGAGGACAATGTATTGAATCGGGACGCAATTTGAGTGATCCATCGTCATTAGGTGGCCCTGAACGTTACAATTCACTATCAGTTTTTCGTCCGATTCGAAAATCTTTGACTCATAGCGGAACGGCCATAAGGTGCCCGAGGCAGCAATAGACCCATGAAGTCAAGTCTGCTGGAGGACGATGTATTGAATCAAGACGCAATTTTAGAGTTCCATCGTCATTAGGAGGCCCTGAACGTTACAATTCACTATCAGTTTTTCGTCCGATTCGAAAATCTTTGACTCACAGCAGAACGGCCATAAGGTGCCCGAGGCAGCAATAGACCCATGGAGATAAGTCGGCTGGAGGACGATGTATTGAATCGGGACGCAATTTGAGTGTTCCATCGTCATTAGGAGGCCCTGAACGTTACAATTCACTATCAGTTTTTCGTCCGATTCGAAAATCTTTGACTCACAGCAGAACGGCCATAAGGTGCCCGAGGCAGCAATAGGCCCTTGGAGACAAGTCTGCTGGAGGACGATGTATAGAATCGGGACGCAATTTGAGTGTTCCATCGTCATTAGGAGGCCCTGAACGTTACAATTCACTATCAGTTTTTCGTCCGATTCGAAAATCTTTGAGTCACAGCAAGACTGCCATAAGGTGCCCGAGGCAGCAATAGACCCATGGAGACAAGTCTGCTGGAGGACGATGTATTGAATCGGGACGCAATTTGAGTGATCCATCGTCATTAGGTGGCCCTGAACGTTACAAATCACTATCAGTTTTTCATCCCATTCGATAATTTAGACTCACAGCAGAACGGCCATAAGGTGCCCGAGGCAGCAATAGTCCCATGGAGTCAAGTCGGCTAATGGACGATGTACTGAATCGGGACGCAATTTGTGTTTTCCATCGTCATTAGGTGGCCCTGAATGTTACAAATCACTATCAAGTTTTTCGTCCGATTCGAAAATCTTTGACTCACAGCAGAACGGCCATTAGGTGCCCGAGGCAGCAATAGACCCATGGAGACAAGTCGGCTGGGGACGATGTATTGAATCGGGACGCAATTTGAGTGATCCATCGTCATTAGGAGGCCCTGAACGTTACAATTCACTATCAGTTTTTCGTCCCATTCGATAATCTAGACTCACAGCAGAACGGCCATAAGGTGCCCGAGGCAGCAATAGACCCATGGAGTCATGTCGGCTGCAGGACGATGTATTGAATCGGGACGCAATTTGAGTGTTCCATCGTCATTAGGAGGCCCTGAACGTTACAATTCACTATCAGTTTTTCGTCCCATTCAATAATCTAGACTCACAGCAGAACGGCCATAAGGTGCCCGAGGCAGCAATGGACCCATGGAGTCAAGTCGGCTGGAGGACGATGTATTGTATCGGGACGCAATTTGAGTGATCCATCGTCATTAGGTGTCCCTGAACGTTACAATTCACTATCAGTTTTTCGTCCCATTCGGTAATCTAGACTCACAGCAGAACGGCCATAAGGTGCCCGAGGCAGCAATAGACCCATGGAGACAAGTCTGCTGGAGGACGATGTATTGAATCGGGACGCAATTTGAGTGATCCATCGTCATTAGGAGGCCCTGAACGTTACAATTCACTATCAGTTTTTTGTCCCATTCGATAATCTAGACTCACAGCAGAACGGCCATAAGGTGCCCGAGGCAGCAATAGACCCATGGAGTCAAGTCGGCTGGAGGACGATGTATTGAATCGGGACGCAATTTGAGTGATCCATCGTCATTAGGTGGCCCTGAACGTTACAATTCACTATCAGTTTTTCGTCCGATTCGAAAATCTTTGACTCATAGCGGAACGGCCATAAGGTGCCCGAGGCAGCAATAGACCCATGAAGTCAAGTCTGCTGGAGGACGATGTATTGAATCAAGACGCAATTTTAGAGTTCCATCGTCATTAGGAGGCCCTGAACGTTACAATTCACTATCAGTTTTTCGTCCGATTCGAAAATCTTTGACTCACAGCAGAACGGCCATAAGGTGCCCGAGGCAGCAATAGACCCATGGAGATAAGTCGGCTGGAGGACGATGTATTGAATCGGGACGCAATTTGAGTGTTCCATCGTCATTAGGAGGCCCTGAACGTTACAATTCACTATCAGTTTTTCGTCCGATTCGAAAATCTTTGAGTCACAGCTGAACGGCCATAAGGTGCCCGAGGCTGCAATAGACCCATGGAGACAGTCTGCTGGAGGACAATGTATTGAATCGGGACGCAATTTGAGTGATCCATCGTCATTAGGTGGCCCTGAACGTTACAATTCACTATCAGTTTTTCGTCCGATTCGAAAATCTTTGACTCACAGCAGAACGGCCATAAGGTGCCAAGGCAGCAATAGACCCATGGAGACATGTCGGCTGGAGGACGATGTATTGAATCGGGACGCAATTTGAGTGATCCATCGTCATTAGGTGGCCCTGAACGTTACAATTCACTATCAGTTTTTCGTCCGATTCGAAAATCTTTGACTCACAGCAGAACGGCCATAAGGTGCCCGAGGCAGCAATAGACCCATGGACACAAGTCTGCTGGAGGACGATGTATTGAATCGGGACGCAATTTGAGTGATCCATCGTCATTAGGTGGCCCTGAGAGTTACAATTCACTATCAGTTTTTCGTCCGATTCGAAAATCTTTGACTCACAGCAGAACGGCCATAAGGTGCCCGAGGCAGCAATAGACCCATGGAGACAAGTCGGCTGGAGGACGATGTATTGAATCGGGACGCAATTTGAGTGATCCATCGTCATTAGGTGGCCCTGAACGTTACAATTCACTATCAGTTTTTCGTCCCATTCGATAATCTAGACTCACAGCAGAACGACCATAAGGTGCCCGAGGCAGCAATAGACCCATGGAGTCAGGTCGGCTGGAGGACGATGTACTGAATCGGGACGCAATTTGTGTGGTCCATCGTCATTAGGTGGCCCTAAATGTTACAATTCACTATCAGTTTTTCGTCCGTTTCGAAAATCTTTGACTCACAGCAGAACGGCCATAAGGTGCCCGAGGCAGCAATAGACCCATGGAGACAAGTCTGCTGGAGGACGATGTATTGAATCGGGACGCAATTTGAGTGTTCCATCGTCATTAGGAGGCCCTGAACATTACAATTCACTATCAGTTTTTCGTCCGATTCGAAAATCTTTGAGTCACAGCAGGACTGCCATAAGGTGCCCGAGGCAGCAATAGACCCATGGAGACAAGTCTGCTGGAGGACGATGTATTGAATCGGGACGCAATTTGAGTGATCCATCGTCATTAGGTGGCCCTGAACGTTACAATTCACTATCAGTTTTTCATCCCATTCGATAATTTAGAATCACAGCAGAACGGCCATAAGGTGCCCGAGGCAGCAATAGTCCCATGGAGTCAAGTCGGCTAATGGACAATGTATTGAATCGGGACGCAATTTGAGTGATCCATCGTCATTAGGTGGCCCTGAACGTTACAATTCACTATCAGTTTTTCGTCCGATTCGAAAATCTTTGACTCACAGCAGAACGGCCATAAGGTGCCAAGGCAGCAATAGACCCATGGAGACATGTCGGCTGGAGGACGATGTATTGAATCGGGACGCAATTTGAGTGATCCATCGTCATTAGGTGGCCCTGAACGTTACAATTCAGTTTTTCGTCCGATTCGAAAATCTTTGACTCACAGCAGAACGGCCATAAGGTGCCCGAGGCAGCATAGACCCATGGAGACAAGTCTGCTGGAGGACGATGTATTGAATCGGGACGCAATTTGAGTGATCCATCGTCATTAGGTGGCCCTGAAAGTTACAATTCACTATCAGTTTTTCGTCCGATTCGAAAATCTTTGACTCACAGCAGAACGGGCATAAGGTGCCCGAGGCAGCAATAGACCCATGGAGACAAGTCATCTGGAGGACGATGTATTGAATCGGGACGCAATTTGAGTGATCCATCGTCATTAGGTGGCCCTGAACGTTACAATTCACTATCAGTTTTTCGTCCCATTCGATAATCTAGACTCACAGCAGAACGACCATAAGGTGCCCGAGGCAGCAATAGACCCATGGAGTCAGGTCGGCTGGAGGACGATGTACTGAATCGGGACGCAATTTGTGTGGTCCATCGTCATTAGGTGGCCCTGAATGTTACAATTCACTGTCAGTTTTTCGTCCGATTCGAAAATCTTTGACTCACAGCAGAACGGCCATAAGGTGCCCGAGGCAGCAATAGACCCATGGAGACAAGTCTGCTGGAGGACGATGTATAGAATCGGGACGCAATTTGAGTGTTCCATCGTCATTAGGAGGCCCTGAACGTTACAATTCACTATCAGTTTTTCGTCCGATTCGAAAATCTTTGAGTCACAGCAGGACTGCCATAAGGTGCCCGAGGCAGCAATAGACCCATGGAGACAAGTCTGCTGGAGGACGATGTATTGAATCGGGACGCAATTTGAGTGATCCATCGTCATTAGGTGGCCCTGAACGTTACAAATCACTATCAGTTTTTCATCCCATTCGGTAATTTAGACTCACAGCAGAACGGCCATAAGGTGCCCGAGGCAGCAATAGTCCCATGGAGTCAAGTAGGCTAATGGACGATGTATTGAATCAGGACGCAATTTGAGTGTTCCATCGTCATTAGGAGGCCCTGAACGTTACAATTCACTATCAGTTTTTCGTCCGATTCGAAAATCTTTGACTCACAGCAGAACGGCCATAAGGTGCCCGAGGCAGCAATAGGCCCTTGGAGACAAGTCTGCTGGAGGACGATGTATAGAATCGGGACGCAATTTGAGTGTTCCATCGTCATTAGGAGGCCCTGAACGTTACAATTCACTATCAGTTTTTCGTCCGATTCGAAAATCTTTGAGTCACAGCAAGACTGCCATAAGGTGCCCGAGGCAGCAATAGACCCATGGAGACAAGTCGGCTGGAGGACGATATATTGAATCGGGACGCAATTTGAGTGATCCATCGTCATTAGGTTGCCCTGAAAGTTACAATTCACTATCAGTTTTTCGTCCGATTCGAAAATCTTTGACTCACAGCAGAACGGCCATAAGGTGCCCGAGGCAGCAATAGACCTATGGAGTCAACTCGGCTGGAGGACAATGTATTGAATCGGGACGCAATTTGTGTTTTCCATCGTCATTAGGTGGCCCTGAATGTTACAAATCACTATCAAGTTTTTCGTCCGATTCGAAAATCTTTGACTCACAGCAGAACGGCCATTAGGTGCCCGAGGCAGCAATAGACCCATGGAGACAAGTCGGCTGGGGACGATGTATTGAATCGGGACGCAATTTGAGTGATCCATCGTCATTAGGAGGCCCTGAACGTTACAATTCACTATCAGTTTTTCGTCCCATTCGATAATCTAGACTCACAGCAGAACGGCCATAAGGTGCCCGAGGCAGCAATAGACCCATGGAGTCATGTCGGCTGCAGGACGATGTATTGAATCGGGACGCAATTTGAGTGTTCCATCGTCATTAGGAGGCCCTGAACGTTACAATTCACTATCAGTTTTTCGTCCCATTCAATAATCTAGACTCACAGCAGAACGGCCATAAGGTGCCCGAGGCAGCAATGGACCCATGGAGTCAAGTCGGCTGGAGGACGATGTATTGTATCGGGACGCAATTTGAGTGATCCATCGTCATTAGGTGTCCCTGAACGTTACAATTCACTATCAGTTTTTCGTCCCATTCGGTAATCTAGACTCACAGCAGAACGGCCATAAGGTGCCCGAGGCAGCAATAGACCCATGGAGACAAGTCTGCTGGAGGACGATGTATTGAATCGGGACGCAATTTGAGTGATCCATCGTCATTAGGAGGCCCTGAACGTTACAATTCACTATCAGTTTTTTGTCCCATTCGATAATCTAGACTCACAGCAGAACGGCCATAAGGTGCCCGAGGCAGCAATAGACCCATGGAGTCAAGTCGGCTGGAGGACGATGTATTGAATCGGGACGCAATTTGAGTGATCCATCGTCATTAGGTGGCCCTGAACGTTACAATTCACTATCAGTTTTTCGTCCGATTCGAAAATCTTTGACTCATAGCGGAACGGCCATAAGGTGCCCGAGGCAGCAATAGACCCATGAAGTCAAGTCTGCTGGAGGACGATGTATTGAATCAAGACGCAATTTTAGAGTTCCATCGTCATTAGGAGGCCCTGAACGTTACAATTCACTATCAGTTTTTCGTCCGATTCGAAAATCTTTGACTCACAGCAGAACGGCCATAAGGTGCCCGAGGCAGCAATAGACCCATGGAGATAAGTCGGCTGGAGGACGATGTATTGAATCGGGACGCAATTTGAGTGTTCCATCGTCATTAGGAGGCCCTGAACGTTACAATTCACTATCAGTTTTTCGTCCGATTCGAAAATCTTTGACTCACAGCAGAACGGCCATAAGGCGCCAAGGCAGCAATAGACCCATGGAGACAGTCTGCTGGAGGACGATGTATTGAATCGGGACGCAATTTGAGTGATCCATCGTTATTAGGTGGCCCTGAACGTTACAATTCACTATCAGTTTTTCGTCCGATTCGAAAATCTTTGACTCACAGCAGAACGGCCATAAGGTGCCCGAGGCAGCAATAGACCCATGGAGACAAGTCTGCTGGAGGACGATGTATTGAATCGGGGCGCAATTTGAGTGATCCATCGTCATTAGGTGGCCCTGAAAGTTACAATTCACTATCAGTTTTTCGTCCGATTCGAAAATCTTTGACTCACAGCAGAACGGCCATAAGGTGCCCGAGGCAGCAATAGACCCATGGAGACAAGTCGGCTGGAGGACGATGTATTGAATCGGGACGCAATTTGAGTGATCCATCGTCATTAGGTGGCCCTGAACGTTACAATTCACTATCAGTTTTTCGTCCCATTCGATAATCTAGACTCACAGCAGAACGACCATAAGGTGCCCGAGGTAGCAATAGACCCATGGAGTCAGGTCGGCTGGAGGACGATGTACTGAATCGGGACGCAATTTGTGTGGTCCATCGTCATTAGGTGGCCCTGAATGTTACAATTCACTATCAGTTTTTCGTCCGATTCGAAAATCTTTGACTCACAGCAGAACGGCCATAAGGTGCCCGAGGCAGCAATAGACCCATGGAGACAAGTCTGCTGGAGGACGATGTATTGAATCGGGACGCAATTTGAGTGTTCCATCGGCATTAGGAGGCCCTGAACATTACAATTCACTATCAGTTTTTCGTCCGATTCGAAAATCTTTGAGTCACAGCAGGACTGCCATAAGGTGCCCGAGGCAGCAATAGACCCATGGAGACAAGTCTGCTGGAGGACGATGTATTGAATCGGGACGCAATTTGAGTGATCCATCGTCATTAGGTGGCCCTGAACGTTACAATTGACTATCAGTTTTTCATCCCATTCGATAATTTAGAATCACAGCAGAACGGCCATAAGGTGCCCGAGGCAGCAATAGTCCCATGGAGATGTACTGAATCGGGACGCAATTTGTGTGGTCCATCGTCATTAGGTGGCCCTAAATGTTACAATTCACTATCAGTTTTTCGTCCGTTTCGAAAATCTTTGACTCACAGCAGAACGGCCATAAGGTGCCCGAGGCAGCAATAGACCCATGGAGACAAGTCTGCTGGAGGACGATGTATTGAATCGGGACGCAATTTGAGTGTTCCATCGTCATTAGGAGGCCCTGAACATTACAATTCACTATCAGTTTTTCGTCCGATTCGAAAATCTTTGAGTCACAGCAGGACTGCCATAAGGTGCCCGAGGCAGCAATAGACCCATGGAGACAAGTCTGCTGGAGGACGATGTATTGAATCGGGACGCAATTTGAGTGATCCATCGTCATTAGGTGGCCCTGAACGTTACAATTCACTATCAGTTTTTCATCCCATTCGATAATTTAGAATCACAGCAGAACGGCCATAAGGTGCCCGAGGCAGCAATAGTCCCATGGAGTCAAGTCGGCTAATGGACAATGTATTGAATCGGGACGCAATTTGAGTGATCCATCGTCATTAGGTGGCCCTGAACGTTACAATTCACTATCAGTTTTTCGTCCGATTCGAAAATCTTTGACTCACAGCAGAACGGCCATAAGGTGCCAAGGCAGCAATAGACCCATGGAGACATGTCGGCTGGAGGACGATGTATTGAATCGGGACGCAATTTGAGTGATCCATCGTCATTAGGTGGCCCTGAACGTTACAATTCAGTTTTTCGTCCGATTCGAAAATCTTTGACTCACAGCAGAACGGCCATAAGGTGCCCGAGGCAGCATAGACCCATGGAGACAAGTCTGCTGGAGGACGATGTATTGAATCGGGACGCAATTTGAGTGATCCATCGTCATTAGGTGGCCCTGAAAGTTACAATTCACTATCAGTTTTTCGTCCGATTCGAAAATCTTTGACTCACAGCAGAACGGGCATAAGGTGCCCGAGGCAGCAATAGACCCATGGAGACAAGTCATCTGGAGGACGATGTATTGAATCGGGACGCAATTTGAGTGATCCATCGTCATTAGGTGGCCCTGAACGTTACAATTCACTATCAGTTTTTCGTCCCATTCGATAATCTAGACTCACAGCAGAACGACCATAAGGTGCCCGAGGCAGCAATAGACCCATGGAGTCAGGTCGGCTGGAGGACGATGTACTGAATCGGGACGCAATTTGTGTGGTCCATCGTCATTAGGTGGCCCTGAATGTTACAATTCACTGTCAGTTTTTCGTCCGATTCGAAAATCTTTGACTCACAGCAGAACGGCCATAAGGTGCCCGAGGCAGCAATAGACCCATGGAGACAAGTCTGCTGGAGGACGATGTATAGAATCGGGACGCAATTTGAGTGTTCCATCGTCATTAGGAGGCCCTGAACGTTACAATTCACTATCAGTTTTTCGTCCGATTCGAAAATCTTTGAGTCACAGCAGGACTGCCATAAGGTGCCCGAGGCAGCAATAGACCCATGGAGACAAGTCTGCTGGAGGACGATGTATTGAATCGGGACGCAATTTGAGTGATCCATCGTCATTAGGTGGCCCTGAACGTTACAAATCACTATCAGTTTTTCATCCCATTCGGTAATTTAGACTCACAGCAGAACGGCCATAAGGTGCCCGAGGCAGCAATAGTCCCATGGAGTCAAGTAGGCTAATGGACGATGTATTGAATCAGGACGCAATTTGAGTGATCCATCGTCGTTAGGTGGCCCTGAACGTTACAATTCACTATCAGTTTTTCGTCCGATTCGAAAGTCTTTGACTCACAGCAGAACGGCCATTAGGTGCCCGAGGCAGCAATAGACCAATGGAGACAAGTCCGCTGGAGGACGATGTATTGAATCGGGACGCAATTTGAGTGTTCCATCGTCATTAGGAGGCCCTGAACGTTCCAATTTACCATCAGTTTTTCGTCCGATTCGAAACTCTTTGACTCACATCAGAACGGCCATAAGGTGCCCGAGGCAGCAATAGACCCATGGAGACAAGTCGGCTGGAGGACGATATATTGAATCGGGACGCAATTTGAGTGATCCATCGTCATTAGGTTGCCCTGAAAGTTACAATTCACTATCAGTTTTTCGTCCGATTCGAAAATCTTTGACTCACAGCAGAACGGCCATAAGGTGCCCGAGGCAGCAATAGACCTATGGAGTCAACTCGGCTGGAGGACAATGTATTGAATCGGGACGCAATTTGAGTGATCCATCGTCATTAGGAGGCCCTGAACGTTACAATTCACTATCAGTTTTTCGTCCCATTCGATAATCTAGACTCACAGCAGAACGGCCATAAGGTGCCCGAGGCAGCAATAGACCCATGGAGTCAAGTCGGCTGCAGGACGATGTATTGAATCGGGACGCAATTTGAGTGTTCCATCGTCATTAGGAGGCCCTGAACGTTACAATTCACTATCAGTTTTTCGTCCCATTCGATAATCTAGACTCACAGCAGAACGGCCATAAGGTGCCCGAGGCAGCAATGGACCCATGGAGTCAAGTCGGCTGGAGGACGATGTATTGTATCGGGACGCAATTTGAGTGATCCATCGTCATTAGGTGTCCCTGAACGTTACAATTCACTATCAGTTTTTCGTCCCATTCGATAATCTAGACTCACAGCAGAACGGCCATAAGGTGCCCGAGGCAGCAATAGACCCATGGAGACAAGTCTGCTGGAGGACGATGTATTGAATCGGGACGCAATTTGAGTGATCCATCGTCATTAGGAGGCCCTGAACGTTACAATTCACTATCAGTTTTTTGTCCCATTCGATAAACTAGACTCACAGCAGAACGGCCATAAGGTGCCCGAGGCAGCAATAGACCCATGGAGTCAAGTCGGCTGGAGGACGATGTATTGAATCGGGACGCAATTTGAGAGATCCATCGTCATTAGGTGGCCCTGAACGTTACAATTCACTATCAGTTTTTCGTCCGATTCGAAAATCTTTGACTCACAGCGGAACGGCCATAAGGTGCCCGAGGCAGCAATAGACCCATGAAGTCAAGTCTGCTGGAGGACGATGTATTGAATCGGGACGCAATTTTAGAGTTCCATCGTCATTAGGAGGCCCTGAACGTTACAATTCACTATCAGTTTTTCGTCCGATTCGAAAATCTTTGACTCACAGCAGAACGGCCATAAGGTGCCCGAGGCAGCAATAGACCCATGGAGATAAGTCGGCTGGAGGACGATGTATTGAATCGGGACGCAATTTGAGTGTTCCATCGTCATTAGGAGGCCCTGAACGTTACAATTCACTATCAGTTTTTCATCCGATTCGAAAATCTTTGAGTCACAGCTGAACGGCCATAAGGTGCCCGAGGCTGCAATAGCCCCTTGGAGACAGTCTGCTGGAGGACAATGTATTGAATCGGGACGCAAGTTGAGTGATCCATCGTCATTAGGTGGCCCTGAACGTTACAATTCACTATCAGTTTTTCGTCCGATTCGAAAATCTTTGACTCACAGCAGAACGGCCATAAGGCGCCAAGGCAGCAATAGACCCATGGAGACATGTCGGCTGGAGGACGATGTATTGAATCGGGACGCAATTTGAGTGATCCATCGTTATTAGGTGGCCCTGAACGTTACAATTCACTATCAGTTTTTCGTCCGATTCGAAAATCTTTGACTCACAGCAGAACGGCCATAAGGTGCCCGAGGCAGCAATAGACCCATGGAGACAAGTCTGCTGGAGGACGATGTATTGAATCGGGGCGCAATTTGAGTGATCCATCGTCATTAGGTGGCCCTGAAAGTTACAATTCACTATCAGTTTTTCGTCCGATTCGAAAATCTTTGACTCACAGCAGAACGGCCATAAGGTGCCCGAGGCAGCAATAGACCCATGGAGACAAGTCGGCTGGAGGACGATGTATTGAATCGGGACGCAATTTGAGTGATCCATCGTCATTAGGTGGCCCTGAACGTTACAATTCACTATCAGTTTTTCGTCCCATTCGATAATCTAGACTCACAGCAGAACGACCATAAGGTGCCCGAGGTAGCAATAGACCCATGGAGTCAGGTCGGCTGGAGGACGATGTACTGAATCGGGACGCAATTTGTGTGGTCCATCGTCATTAGGTGGCCCTGAATGTTACAATTCACTATCAGTTTTTCGTCCGATTCGAAAATCTTTGACTCACAGCAGAACGGCCATAAGGTGCCCGAGGCAGCAATAGACCCATGGAGACAAGTCTGCTGGAGGACGATGTATTGAATCGGGACGCAATTTGAGTGTTCCATCGGCATTAGGAGGCCCTGAACATTACAATTCACTATCAGTTTTTCGTCCGATTCGAAAATCTTTGAGTCACAGCAGGACTGCCATAAGGTGCCCGAGGCAGCAATAGACCCATGGAGACAAGTCTGCTGGAGGACGATGTATTGAATCGGGACGCAATTTGAGTGATCCATCGTCATTAGGTGGCCCTGAACGTTACAATTGACTATCAGTTTTTCATCCCATTCGATAATTTAGAATCACAGCAGAACGGCCATAAGGTGCCCGAGGCAGCAATAGTCCCATGGAGTCAAGTCGGCTAATGGACAATGTATTGAATCGGGACGCAATTTGAGTGTTCCATCGTCATTAGGTGGCCCTGAACGTTACAATTCACTATCAGTTTTTCGTCCGATTCGAAAATCTTTGACTCACAGCAGAACGGCCATAAGGTGCGAAGGCAGCAATAGACCCATGGAGACATGTCGGCTGGAGGACGATGTATTGAATCGGGACGCAATTTGAGTGATCCATCGTCATTAGGTGGCCCTGAACGTTACAATTCACTATCAGTTTTTCGTCCGATTCGAAAATCTTTGACTCACAGCAGAACGGCCGTAAGGTGCCCGAGGCAGCATAGACCCATGGAGACAAGTCTGCTGGAGGACGATGTATTGAATCGGGACGCAATTTGAGTGATCCATCGTCATTAGGTGGCCCTGAAAGTTACAATTCACTATCAGTTTTTCGTCCGATTCGAAAATCTCTGACTCACAGCAGTACGGCCATAAGGTGCCCGAGGCAGCAATAGACCCATGGAGACAAGTCGGCTGGAGGACGATGTATTGAATCGGGACGCAATTTGAGTGATCCATCGTCATTAGGTGGCCCTGAACGTTACAATTCACTATCAGTTTTTCGTCCCATTCGATAATCTAGACTCACAGCAGAACGACCATTAGGTGCCCGAGGCAGCAATAGACCCATGGAGTCAGGTCGGCTGGAGGACGATGTACTGAATCGGGACGCAATTTGTGTGGTCCATCGTCATTAGGTGGCCCTGAAAGTTACAATTCACTATCAGTTTTTCGTCCGATTCGAAAATCTTTGACTCACAGCAGAACGGCCATAAGGTGCCCGAGGCAGCAATAGACCCATGGAGACAAGTCTGCTGGAGGACGATGTATAGAATCGGGACGCAATTTGAGTGTTCCATCGTCA
This sequence comes from Schistocerca cancellata, assembly GCF_023864275.1. NCBI lineage: Eukaryota > Metazoa > Arthropoda > Insecta > Orthoptera > Acrididae > Schistocerca > Schistocerca cancellata. The sequence continues at coordinate 2,303,035 of NW_026047143.1, read as the reverse complement.
TTAGGAGGCCCTGAACGTTACAATTCACTATCAGTTTTTCGTCCGATTCGAAAATCTTTGAGTCACAGCAGGACTGCCATAAGGTGCCCGAGGCAGCAATAGACCCATGGAGACAAGTCTGCTGGAGGACGATGTATTGAATCGGGACGCAATTTGAGTGATCCATCGTCATTAGGTGGCCCTGAACGTTACAATTCACTATCAGTTTTTCGTCCGATTCGAAAATCTTTGAGTCACAGCAGAACGGCCATAAGGTGCCAAGGCAGCAATAGACCCATGGAGACATGTCGGCTGGAGGACGATGTATTGAATCGGGACGCAATTTGAGTGATCCATCGTCATTAGGTGGCCCTGAACGTTACAATTCACTATCAGTTTTTCGTCCGATTCGAAAATCTTTGACTCACAGCAGAACGGCCATAAGGTGCCCGAGGCAGCAATAGACCCATGGACACAAGTCTGCTGGAGGACGATGTATTGAATCGGGACGCAATTTGAGTGATCCATCGTCATTAGGTGGCCCTGAAAGTTACAATTCACTATCAGTTTTTCGTCCGATTCGAAAATCTTTGACTCACAGCAGAACGGCCATAAGGTGCCCGAGGCAGCAATAGACCCATGGAGACAAGTCGGCTGGAGGACGATGTATTGAATCGGGACGCAATTTGAGTGATCCATCGTCATTAGGCGGCCCTGAACGTTACAATTCACTATCAGTTTTTCGTCCGATTCGAAAATCTTTGACTCACAGCAGAACGGCCATAAGGTGCCCGAGGCAGCATAGACCCATGGAGACAAGTCTGCTGGAGGACGATGAATTGAATCGGGACGCAATTTGAGTGATCCATCGTCATTAGGTTGCCCTGAAAGTTACAATTCACTATCAGTTTTTCGTCCGATTCGAAAATCTTTGACTCACAGCAGAACGGCCATAAGGTGCCCGAGGCAGCAATAGACCCATGGAGACAAGTCGGCTGGAGGACGATGTATTGAATCGGGACGCAATTTGAGTGATCCATCGTCATTAGGTGGCCCTGAACGTTACAATTCACTATCAGTTTTTCGTCCCATTCGATAATCTAGACTCACAGCAGAACGACCATAAGGTGCCCGAGGCAGCAATAGACCCATGGAGTCAGGTCGGCTGGAGGACGATGTACTGAATCGGGACGCAATTTGTGTGGTCCATCGTCATTAGGTGGCCCTGAATGTTACAATTCACTATCAGTTTTTCGTCCGATTCGAAAATCTTTGACTCACAGCAGAACGGCCATAAGGTGCCCGAGGCAGCAATAGACCCATGGAGACAAGTCTGCTGGAGGACGATGTATAGAATCGGGACGCAATTTGAGTGTTCCATCGTCATTAGGAGGCCCTGAACGTTACAATTCACTATCAGTTTTTCGTCCGATTCGAAAATCTTTGAGTCACAGCAGGACTGCCATAAGGTGCCCGAGGCAGCAATAGACCCATGGAGACAAGTCTGCTGGAGGACGATGTATTGAATCGGGACGCAATTTGAGTGATCCATCGTCATTAGGTGGCCCTGAACGTTACAATTCACTATCAGTTTTTCATCCCATTCGATAATTTAGAATCACAGCAGAACGGCCATAAGGTGCCCGAGGCAGCAATAGTCCCATGGAGTCAAGTCGGCTAATGGACAATGTATTGAATCTGGACGCAATTTGAGTGATCCATCGTCATTAGGTGGCCCTGAACGTTACAATTCACTATCAGTTTTTCGTCCGATTCGAAAATCTTTGACTCACAGCAGAACGGCCATAAGGTGCCAAGGCAGCAATAGACCCATGGAGACATGTCGGCTGGAGGACGATGTATTGAATCGGGACGCAATTTGAGTGATCCATCGTCATTAGGTGGCCCTGAACGTTACAATTCACTATCAGTTTTTCGTCCGATTCGAAAATCTTTGACTCACAGCAGAACGGCCATAAGGTGCCCGAGGCAGCAATAGACCCATGGAGACAAGTCGGCTGGAGGACGATGTATTGAATCGGGACGCAATTTGAGTGATCCATCGTCATTAGGTGGCCCTCAACGTTACAATTCACTATCAGTTTTTCGTCCCATTCGATAATCTAGACTCACAGCAGAACGACCATAAGGTGCCCGTGGCAGCAATAGACCCATGGAGTCAGGTCGGCTGGAGGACGATGTACTGAATCGGGACGCAATTTGTGTGGTCCATCGTCATTAGGTGGCCCTGAATGTTACAATTCACTATCAGTTTTTCGTCCGATTCGAAAATCTTTGACTCACAGCAGAACGGCCATAAGGTGCCCGATGCAGCAATAGACCCATGGAGACAAGTCTGCTGGAGGACGATGTATAGAATCGGGACGCAATTTGAGTGTTCCATCGTCATTAGGAGGCCCTGAACGTTACAATTCACTATCAGTTTTTCGTCCGATTCGAAAATCTTTGAGTCACAGCAGGACTGCCATAAGGTGCCCGAGGCAGCAATAGACCCATGGAGACAAGTCTGCTGGAGGACGATGTATTGAATCGGGACGCAATTTGAGTGATCCATCGTCATTAGGTGGCCCTGAACGTTACAAATCACTATCAGTTTTTCATCCCATTCGATAATTTAGACTCACAGCAGAACGGCCATAAGGTGCCCGAGGCAGCAATAGTCCCATGGAGTCAAGTCGGCTAATGGACGATGTATTGAATCAGGACGCAATTTGAGTGATCCATCGTCGTTAGGTGGCCCTGAACGTTACAATTCACTATCAGTTTTTCGTCCGATTCGAAAGTCTTTGACTCACAGCAGAACGGCCATTAGGTGCCCGAGGCAGCAATAGACCAATGGAGACAAGTCCGCTGGAGGACGATGTATTGAATCGGGACGCAATTTGAGTGTCCCATCGTCATTAGGAGGCCCTGAACGTTCCAATTTACCATCTGTTTTTCGTCCGATTCGAAACTCTTTGACTCACATCAGAACGGCCATAAGGTGCCCGAGGCAGCAATAGACCCATGGAGACAAGTCGGCTGGAGGACGATATATTGAATCGGGACGCAATTTGAGTGATCCATCGTCATTAGGTTGCCCTGAAAGTTACAATTCACTATCAGTTTTTCGTCCGATTCGAAAATCTTTGACTCACAGCAGAACGGCCATAAGGAGCCCGAGGCAGCAATAGACCTATGGAGTCAACTCGGCTGGAGGACGATGTATTGAATCGGGACGCAATTTGAGTGATCCATCGTCATTAGGAGGCCCTGAACGTTACAATTCACTATCAGTTTTTCGTCCCATTCGATAATCTAGACTCACAGCAGAACGGCCATAAGGTGCCCGAGGCAGCAATAGACCCATGGAGTCAAGTCGGCTGCAGGACGATGTATTGAATCGGGACGCAATTTGAGTGTTCCATCGTCATTAGGAGGCCCTGAACGTTACAATTCACTATCAGTTTTTCGTCCCATTCGATAATCTAGACTCACAGCAGAACGGCCATAAGGTGCCCGAGGCAGCAATGGACCCATGGAGTCAAGTCGGCTGGAGGACGATGTATTGTATCGGGACGCAATTTGAGTGATCCATCGTCATTAGGTGTCCCTGAACGTTACAATTCACTATCAGTTTCTCGTCCCATTCGATAATCTAGACTCACAGCAGAACGGCCATAAGGTGCCCGAGGCAGCAATAGACCCATGGAGACAAGTCTGCTGGAGGACGATGTATTGATTCGGGACGCAATTTGAGTGATCCATCGTCATTAGGAGGCCCTGAACGTTACAATTCACTATCAGTTTTTCGTCCCATTCGATAATCTAGACTCACAGCAGAACGGCCATAAGGTGCCCGAGGCTGCAATAGCCCGTTGGAGACAGTCTGCTGGAGGACAATGTATTGAATCGGGACGCAAGTTGAGTGATCCATCGTCATTAGGTGGCCCTGAACGTTACAATTCACTATCAGTTATTCGTCCGATTCGAAAATCTTTGACTCACAGCAGAACGGCCATAAGGTGCCAAGGCAGCAATAGACCCATGGAGACATGTCGGCTGGAGGACGATGTATTGAATCGGGACGCAATTTGAGTGATCCATCGTCATTAGGTGGCCCTGAACGTTACAATTCACTATCAGTTTTTCGTCCGATTCGAAAATCTTTGACTCACAGCAGAACGGCCATAAGGTGCCCGAGGCAGCAATAGACCCATGGAGACAAGTCGGCTGGAGGACGATGTATTGAATCGGGACGCAATTTGAGTGATCCATCGTCATTAGGTGGCCCTGAACGTTACAATTCACTATCAGTTTTTCGTCCCATTCGATAATCTAGACTCACAGCAGAACGACCATAAGGTGCCCGAGGCAGCAATAGACCCATGGAGTCAGGTCGGCTGGAGGACGATGTACTGAATCGGGACGCAATTTGTGTGGTCCATCGTCATTAGGTGGCCCTGAATGTTACAATTCACTATCAGTTTTTCGTCCGATTCGAAAATCTTTGACTCACAGCAGAACGGCCATAAGGTGCCCGAGGCAGCAATAGACCCATGGAGACAAGTCTGCTGGAGGACGATGTATTGAATCGGGACGCAATTTGAGTGTTCCATCGGCATTAGGAGGCCCTGAACATTACAATTCACTATCAGTTTTTCGTCCGATTCGAAAATCTTTGAGTCACAGCAGGACTGCCATAAGGTGCCCGAGGCAGCAATAGACCCATGGAGACAAGTCTGCTGGAGGACGATGTATTGAATCGGGACGCAATTTGAGTGATCCATCGTCATTAGGTGGCCCTGAACGTTACAATTGACTATCAGTTTTTCATCCCATTCGATAATTTAGAATCACAGCAGAACGGCCATAAGGTGCCCGAGGCAGCAATAGTCCCATGGAGTCAAGTCGGCTAATGGACAATGTATTGAATCGGGACGCAATTTGAGTGTTCCATCGTCATTAGGTGGCCCTGAAGGTTACAATTCACTATCAGTTTTTCGTCCGATTCGAAAATCTTTGACTCACAGCAAGGTGCCAAGGCAGCAATAGACCCATGGAGACATGTCGGCTGGAGGACGATGTATTGAATCGGGACGCAATTTGAGTGATCCATCGTCATTAGGTGGCCCTGAACGTTACAATTCACTATCAGTTTTTCGTCCGATTCGAAAATCTTTGACTCACAGCAGAACGGCCATAAGGTGCCCGAGGCAGCATAGACCCATGGAGACAAGTCTGCTGGAGGACGATGTATTGAATCGGGACGCAATTTGAGTGATCCATCGTCATTAGGTGGCCCTGAAAGTTACAATTCACTATCAGTTTTTCGTCCGATTCGAAAATCTTTGACTCACAGCAGAACGGCCATAAGGTGCCCGAGGCAGCAATAGACCCATGGAGACAAGTCGGCTGGAGGACGATGTATTGAATCGGGACGCAATTTGAGTGATCCATCGTCATTAGGTGGCCCTGAACGTTACAATTCACTATCAGTTTTTCGTCCCATTCGATAATCTAGACTCACAGCAGAACGACCATTAGGTGCCCGAGGCAGCAATAGACCCATGGAGTCAGGTCGGCTGGAGGACGATGTACTGAATCGGGACGCAATTTGTGTGGTCCATCGTCATTAGGTGGCCCTGAAAGTTACAATTCACTATCAGTTTTTCGTCCGATTCGAAAATCTTTGACTCACAGCAGAACGGCCATAAGGTGCCCGAGGCAGCAATAGACCCATGGAGACAAGTCTGCTGGAGGACGATGTATAGAATCGGGACGCAATTTGAGTGTTCCATCGTCATTAGGAGGCCCTGAACGTTACAATTCACTATCAGTTTTTCGTCCGATTCGAAAATCTTTGAGTCACAGCAGGACTGCCATAAGGTGCCCGAGGCAGCAATAGACCCATGGAGACAAGTCTGCTGGAGGACGATGTATTGAATCGGGACGCAATTTGAGTGATCCATCGTCATTAGGTGGCCCTGAACGTTACAAATCACTATCAGTTTTTCATCCCATTCGATAATTTAGACTCACAGCAGAACGGCCATAAGGTGCCCGAGGCAGCAATAGTCCCATGGAGTCAAGTCGGCTAATGGACGATGTATTGAATCAGGACGCAATTTGAGTGATCCATCGTCATTAGGTGGCCCTGAACGTTACAATTCACTATCAGTTTTTCGTCCGATTCGAAAGTCTTTGACTCACAGCAGAACGGCCATTAGGTGCCCGAGGCAGTAATAGACCAATGGAGACAAGTCCGCTGGAGGACGATGTATTGAATCGGGACGCAATTTGAGTGTTCCATCGTCATTAGGAGGACCTGAACGTTCCAATTTACCATCAGTTTTTCGTCCGATTCGAAACTCTTTGACTCACATCAGAACGGCCATAAGGTGCCCGAGGCAGCAATAGACCCATGGAGACAAGTCGGCTGGAGGACGATATATTGAATCGGGACTCAATTTGAGTGATCCATCGTCATTAGGTTGCCCTGAAAGTTACAATTCACTATCAGTTTTTCGTCCGATTCGAAAATCTTTGACTCACAGCAGAACGGCCATAAGGTGCCCGAGGCAGCAATAGACCTATGGAGTCAACTCGGCTGGAGGACGATGTATTGAATCGGGACGCAATTTGAGTGATCCATCGTCATTAGGAGGCCCTGAACGTTACAATTCGCTATCAGTTTTTCGTCCCATTCGATAATCTAGACTCACAGCAGAACGGCCATAAGGTGCCCGAGGCAGCAATAGACCCATGGAGTCAAGTCGGCTGCAGGACGATGTATTGAATCGGGACGCAATTTGAGTGTTCCATCGTCATTAGGAGGCCCTGAACGTTACAATTCACTATCAGTTTTTCGTCCCATTCGATAATCTAGACTCACAGCAGAACGGCCATAAGGTGCCCGAGGCAGCAATGGACCCATGGAGTCAAGTCGGCTGGAGGACGATGTATTGTATCGGGACGCAATTTGAGTGATCCATCGTCATTAGGTGTCCCTGAACGTTACAATTTACTATCAGTTTTTCGTCCCATTCGATAATCTAGACTCACAGCAGAACGGCCATAAGGTGCCCGAGGCAGCAATAGACCCATGGAGACAAGTCTGCTGGAGGACGATGTATTGAATCGGGACGCAATTTGAGTGATCCATCGTCATTAGGAGGCCCTGAACGTTACAATTCACTATCAGTTTTTTGTCCCATTCGATAATCTAGACTCACAGCAGAACGGCCATAAGGTGCCCGAGGCAGCAATAGACCCATGGAGTCAAGTCGGCTGGAGGACGATGTATTGAATCGGGACGCAATTTGAGAGATCCATCGTCATTAGGTGGCCCTGAACGTTACAATTCACTATCAGTTTTTCGTCCGATTCGAAAATCTTTGACTCACAGCAGAACGGCCATAAGGTGCCCGAGGCAGCAATAGACCCATGGAGACAAGTCTGCTGGAGGACGATGTATTGAATCGGGACGCAATTTGAGTGATCCATCGTCATTAGGTGGCCCTGAAAGTTACAATTCACCATCAGTTTTTCGTCCGATTCGAAAATCTTTGACTCACAGCAGAACGGCCATAAGGTGCCCGAGGCAGCAATAGACCCATGGAGACAAGTCGGCTGGAGGACGATGTATTGAATCGGGACGCAATTTGAGAGATCCATCGACATTAGGTGGCCCTGAACGTTACAATTCACTATCAGTTTTTCGTCCCATTCGATAATCTAGACTCACAGCAGAACGACCATAAGGTGCCCGAGGCAGCAATAGACCCATGGAGTCAGGTCGGCTGGAGGACGATGTACTGAATCGGGACGCAATTTGTGTGGTCCATCGTCATTAGGTGGCCCTGAATGTTACAATTCACTATCAGTTTTTCGTCCGATTCGAAAATCTTTGACTCACAGCAGAACGGCCATAAGGTGCCCGAGGCAGCAATAGACCCATGGAGACAAGTCTGCTGGAGGACGATGTATTGAATCGGGACGCAATTTGAGTGTTCCATCGTCATTAGGAGGCCCTGAACATTACAATTCACTATCAGTTTTTCGTCCGATTCGAAAATCTATGAGTCACAGCAGGACTGCCATAAGGTGCCCGAGGCAGCAATAGACCCATGGAGACAAGTCTGCTGGAGGACGATGTATTGAATCGGGACGCAATTTGAGTGATCCATCGTCATTAGGTGGCCCTGAACGTTACAATTGACTATCAGTTTTTCATCCCATTCGATAATTTAGAATCACAGCAGAACGGCCATAAGGTGCCCGAGGCAGCAATAGTCCCATGGAGTCAAGTCGGCTAATGGACAATGTATTGAATCGGGACGCAATTTGAGTGTTCCATCGTCATTAGGTGGCCCTGAACGTTACAATTCACTATCAGTTTTTCGTCCGATTCGAAAATCTTTGACTCACAGCAGAACGGCCATAAGGTGCCAAGGCAGCAATAGACCCATGGAGACATGTCGGCTGGAGGACGATGTATTGAATCGGGACGCAATTTGAGTGATCCATCGTCATTAGGTGGCCCTGAACGTTGCAATTCACTATCAGTTTTTCGTCCGCTTCGAAAATCTTTGACTCACAGCAGAACGGCCATAAGGTGCCCGAGGCAGCATAGACCCATTAAGACAAGTCTGCTGGAGGACGAAGTATTGAATCGGGACGCAATTTGAGTGATCCATCGTCATTAGGTGGCCCTGAAAGTTACAATTCACTATCAGTTTTTCGTCCGATTCGAAAATCTTTGACTCACAGCAGAACGGCCATAAGGTGCCCGAGGCAGCAATAGACCCATGGAGACAAGTCGGCTGGAGGACGATGTATTGAATCGGGACGCAATTTGAGTGATCCATCGTCATTAGGTGGCCCTGAACGTTACAATTCACTATCAGTTTTTCGTCCCATTCGATAATCTAGACTCACAGCAGAACGACCATAAGGTGCCCGAGGCAGCAATAGACCCATGGAGTCAGGTCGGCTGGAGGACGATGTACTGAATCGGGACGCAATTTGTGTGTTCCATCGTCATTAGGTGGCCCTGAATGTTACAATTCACTATCAGTTTTTCGTCCGATTCGAAAATCTTTGACTCACAGCAGAACGGCCATAAGGTGCCCGAGGCAGCAATAGACCCATGGAGAGAAGTCTGCTGGAGGACGATGTATAGAATCGGGACGCAATTTGAGTGTTCCATCGTCATTAGGAGGCCCTGAACGTTACAATTCACTATCAGTTTTTCGTCCGATTCGAAAATCTTTGAGTCACAGCAGGACTGCCATAAGGTGCCCGAGGCAGCAATCGACCCATGGAGACAAGTCTGCTGGAGGACGATGTATTGAATCGGGACGCAATTTGAGTGATCCATCGTCATTAGGTGGCCCTGAAAGTTACAATTCACTAACAGTTTTTCGTCCCATTCGATAATCTAGACTCACAGCAGAACGGCCATAAGGTGCCCGAGGCAGCAATAGACCCATGGAGACAAGTCGGCTGGAGGACGATGTATTGAATCAGGACGCAATTTGAGTGATCCATCGTCATTAGGTGGCCCTGAACGTTACAATTCACTATCAGTTTTTCGTCCCATTCGATAATCTAGATTCACAGCAGAACGGCCATAAGGTGCCCGTGGCAGCAATAGACCCATGGAGTCAACTCGGCTGGAGGCCGATGTATTGAATCGGGACCCAATTTGCGTGGTCCATCGTCATTAGGTGGCCCTGAATGTTACAATTCACTATCAGTTTTTCGTCCGATTCGAAAGTCTTTGACTCACAGCAGAACGGCCATTAGGTGCCCGAGGCAGCAATAGACCAATGGAGACAAGTCCGCTGGAGGACGATGTATTGAATCGGGACGCAATTTGAGTGTTCCATCGTCATTAGGAGGCCCTGAACGTTCCAATTTACCATCAGTTTTTCGTCCGATTCGAAACTCTTTGACTCACATCAGAACGGCCATAAGGTGCCCGAGGCAGCAATAGACCCATGAAGTCAAGTCTGCTGGAGGACGATGTATTGAAGCGGGACGCAATTTTAGAGTTCCATCGTCATTAGGAGGCCCTGAACGTTACAATTCACTATCAGTTTTTCGTCCGATTCGAAAATCTTTGACTCACAGCAGAACGGCCATAAGGTGCCCGAGGCAGCAATAGACCCATGGGGATAAGTCGGCTGGAGGACGATGTATTGAATCGGGACGCAATTTGAGTGTTCCATCGTCATTAGGAGGCCCTGAACGTTACAATTCACTATCAGTTTTTCGTCCGATTCGAAAATCTTTGAGTCACAGCTGAACGGCCATAAGGTGCCCGAGGCTGCAATAGACCCATGGAGACAGTCTGCTGGAGGACAATGTATTGAATCGGGACGCAATTTGAGTGATCCATCGTCATTAGGTGGCCCTGAACGTTACAATTCACTATCAGTTTTTCGTCCGATTCGAAAATCTTTGACTCACAGCAGAACGGCCATAAGGTGCCAAGGCAGCAATAGACCCATGGAGACATGTCGGCTGGAGGACGATGTATTGAATCGGGACGCAATTTGAGTGATCCATCGTCATTAGGTGGCCCTGAACGTTACAATTCACTATCCGTTTTTCGTCCGATTCGAAAATCTTTGACTCACAGCAGAACGGCCATAAGGTGCCCGAGGCAGCAATAGACCCATGGAGACAAGTCTGCTGGAGGACGATGTATTGAATCGGGACGCAATTTGAGTGATCCATCGTCATTAGGTGGCCCTGAAAGTTACAATTCACTATCAGTTTTTCGTCCGATTCGAAAATCTTTGACTCACAGCAGAACGGCCATAAGGTGCCAGAGGCAGCAATAGACCCATGGAGACAAGTCGGCTGGAGGACGATGTATTGAATCGGGACGCAATTTGAGTGATCCATCGTCATTAGGTGGCCCTGAACGTTACAATTCACTATCAGTTTTTCGTCCCATTCGATAATCTAGACTCACAGCAGAACGACCATAAGGTGCCCGAGGCAGCAATAGACCCATGGAGTCAGGTCGGCTGGAGGACGATGTACTGAATCGGGACGCAATTTGTGTGGTCCATCGTCATTAGGTGGCCCTGAATGTTACAATTCACTATCAGTTTTTCGTCCGATTCGAAAATCTTTGACTCACAGCAGAACGGCCATAAGGTGCCCGAGGCAGCAATAGACCCATGGAGACAAGTCTGCTGGAGGACGATGTATTGAATCGGGACGCAATTTGAGTGTTACATCGTCATTAGGAGGCCCTGAACATTACAATTCACTATCAGTTTTTCGTCCGATTCGAAAATCTTTGAGTCACAGCAGGACTGCCATAAGGTGCCCGAGGCAGCAATAGACCCATGGAGACAAGTCTGCTGGAGGACGATGTATTGAATCGGGACGCAATTTGAGTGATCCATCGTCATTAGGTGGCCCTGAACGTTACAATTCACTATCAGTTTTTCATCCCATTCGATAATTTAGAATCACAGCAGAACGGCCATAAGGTGCCCGAGGCAGCAATAGTCCCATGGAGTCAAGTCGGCTAATGGACGATGTACTGAATCGGGACGCAATTTGTGTGGTCCATCGTCATTAGGTGGCCCTGAATGTTACAAATCACTATCAAGTTTTTCGTCCGATTCGAAAATCTTTGACTCACAGCAGAACGGCCATAAGGTGCCTTAGGCAGCAATCGACCAATGGAGACAAGTCTGCTGGAGGACGATGTATTGAATCGGGACGCAATTTGAGTGATCCATCGTCATTATGTGGCCCTGAAAGTTACAATTCACTAACAGTTTTTCGTCCCATTCGATAATCTAGACTCACAGCAGAACGGCCATAAGGTGCCCGAGGCAGCAATAGACCCATGGAGACAAGTCGGCTGGAGGACGATGTATTGAATCAGGACGCAATTTGAGTGATCCATCGTCATTAGGTGGCCCTGAACGTTACAATTCACAATCAGTTTTTCGTCCCATTCGATAATCTAGATTCACAGCAGAACGGCCATAAGGTGCCCGTGGCAGCAATAGACCCATGGAGTCAACTCGGCTGGAAGCCGATGTATTGAATCGGGACCCAATTTGCGTGGTCCATCGTCATTAGGTGGCCCTGAATGTTACAATTCACTATCAGTTTTTCGTCCGATTCGAAAGTCTTTGACTCACATCAGAACGGCCATAAGGTGCCCGAGGCAGCAATCGACCCATGGAGAGAAGTCTGCTGGAGGACGATGTATTGAATCGGGACGCAATTTGAGTGATCCATCGTCATTAGGTGGCCCTGAAAGTTACAATTCACTAACAGTTTTTCGTCCCATTCGATAATCTAGACTCACAGCAGAACGGCCATAAGGTGCCCGAGGCAGCAATAGCCCCATGGAGTCAAGTCGGCTAGTGGACGATGTACTGAATCGGGACGCAATTTGTGTGGTCCATCGTCATTAGGTGGCCCTGATTGTTACAAATCACTATCAGTTTTTCGTCCAATTCGAAAATCTTTGACTCACAGCAGAACGGCCATAAGGTGCCCGAGGCAGCAATAGACCCATGGAGACAAGTCTGCTGGAGGACGATGTATAGAATCGGGACGCAATTTGAGTGTTCCATCGTCATTAGGAGGCCCTGAACGTTACAATTCACTATCAGTTTTTCGTCCGATTCGAAAATCTTTGACTCTCAGCAGAACGGGCATAAGGTGCCAAGGCAGCAATAGACCCATGGAGACATGTCGGCTGGAGGACGATGTATTGAATCGGGACGCAATTTGTGTGATCCATCGACATTAGGTGGCCCTGAACGTTACAATTCACTATCAGTTTTTCGTCCCATTCGATAATCTAGACTCACAGCAGAACGACCATAAGGTGCCCGAGGCAGCAATAGACCCATGGAGTCAGGTCGGCTGGAGGACGATGTACTGAATCGGGACGCAATTTGTGTGGTCCATCGTCATTAGGTGGCCCTGAATGTTACAATTCACTATCAGTTTTTCGTCCGATTCGAAAATCTTTGACTCACAGCAGAACGGCCATAAGGTGCCCGAGGCAGCAATAGACCCATGGAGACAAGTCTGCTGGAGGACGATGTATAGAATCGGGACGCAATTTGAGTGTTCCATCGTCATTAGGTGGCCCTGAACGTTACAATTCACTATCAGTTTTTCGTCCGATTCGAAAATCTTTGACTCACAGCAGAACGGCCATAAGGTGCCAAGGCAGCAATAGACCCATGGAGACATGTCGGCTGGAGGACGATGTATTGAATCGGGACGCAATTTGAGTGATCCATCGTCATTAGGTGGCCCTGAACGTTACAATTCACTATCAGTTTTTCGTCCGCTTCGAAAATCTTTGACTCACAGCAGAACGGCCATAAGGTGCCCGAGGCAGCATAGACCCATGGAGACAAGTCTGCTGGAGGACGAAGTATTGAATCGGGACGCAATTTGAGTGATCCATCGTCATTAGGTGGCCCTGAAAGTTACAATTCACTATCAGTTTTTCGTCCGATTCGAAAATCTTTGACTCACAGCAGAACGGCCATAAGGAGCCCGAGGCAGCAATAGACCCATGGAGACAAGTCGGCTGGAGGACGATGTATTGAATCGGGACGCAATTTGAGTGATCCATCGTCATTAGGTGGCCCTGAACGTTACAATTCACTATCAGTTTTTCGTCCCATTCGATAATCTAGACTCACAGCAGAACGACCATAAGGTGCCCGAGGCAGCAATAGACCCATGGAGTCAGGTCGGCTGGAGGACGATGTACTGAATCGGGACGCAATTTGTGTGTTCCATCGTCATTAGGTGGCCCTGAATGTTACAATTCACTATCAGTTTTTCGTCCGATTCGAAAATCTTTGACTCACAGCAGAACGGCCATAAGGTGCCCGAGGCAGCAATAGACCCATGGAGAGAAGTCTGCTGGAGGACGATGTATAGAATCGGGACGCAATTTGAGTGTTCCATCGTCATTAGGAGGCCCTGAACGTTACAATTCACTATCAGTTTTTCGTCCGATTCGAAAATCTTTGAGTCACAGCAGGACTGCCATAAGGTGCCCGAGGCAGCAATCGACCCATGGAGACAAGTCTGCTGGAGGACGATGTATTGAATCGGGACGCAATTTGAGTGATCCATCGTCATTAGGTGGCCCTGAAAGTTACAATTCACTAACAGTTTTTCGTCCCATTCGATAATCTAGACTCACAGCAGAACGGCCATAAGGTGCCCGAGGCAGCAATAGACCCATGGAGACAAGTCGGCTGGAGGACGATGTATTGAATCAGGACGCAATTTGAGTGATCCATCGTCATTAGGTGGCCCTGAACGTTACAATTCACTATCAGTTTTTCGTCCCATTCGATAATCTAGATTCACAGCAGAACGGCCATAAGGTGCCCGTGGCAGCAATAGACCCATGGAGTCAACTCGGCTGGAGGCCGATGTATTGAATCGGGACCCAATTTGCGTGGTCCATCGTCATTAGGTGGCCCTGAATGTTACAATTCACTATCAGTTTTTCGTCCGATTCGAAAATCTTTGACTCACAGCAGAACGGCCATAAGGTGCCCGAGGCAGCAATAGACCCATGGAGACAAGTCTGCTGGAGGACGATGTATTGAATCGGGACGCAATTTGAGTGATCCATCGTCATTAGGTGGCCCTGAAAGTTACAATTCACTATCAGTTTTTCGTCCGATTCGAAAATCTTTGACTCACAGCAGAACGGCCATAAGGTGCCAGAGGCAGCAATAGACCCATGGAGACAAGTCGGCTGGAGGACGATGTATTGAATCGGGACGCAATTTGAGTGATCCATCGTCATTAGGTGGCCCTGAACGTTACAATTCACTATCAGTTTTTCGTCCCATTCGATAATCTAGACTCACAGCAGAACGACCATAAGGTGCCCGAGGCAGCAATAGACCCATGGAGTCAGGTCGGCTGGAGGACGATGTACTGAATCGGGACGCAATTTGTGTGGTCCATCGTCATTAGGTGGCCCTGAATGTTACAATTCACTATCAGTTTTTCGTCCGATTCGAAAATCTTTGACTCACAGCAGAACGGCCATAAGGTGCCCGAAGCAGCAATAGACCCATGGAGACAAGTCTGCTGGAGGACGATGTATTGAATCGGGACGCAATTTGAGTGTTCCATCGTCATTAGGAGGCCCTGAACATTACAATTCACTATCAGTTTTTCGTCCGATTCGAAAATCTTTGAGTCACAGCAGGACTGCCATAAGGTGCCCGAGGCAGCAATAGACCCATGGAGACAAGTCTGCTGGAGGACGATGTATTGAATCGGGACGCAATTTGAGTGATCCATCGTCATTAGGTGGCCCTGAACGTTACAATTCACTATCAGTTTTTCATCCCATTCGATAATTTAGAATCACAGCAGAACGGCCATAAGGTGCCCGAGGCAGCAATAGTCCCATGGAGTCAAGTCGGCTAATGGACGATGTACTGAATCGGGACGCAATTTGTGTGGTCCATCGTCATTAGGTGGCCCTGAATGTTACAAATCACTATCAAGTTTTTCGTCCGATTCGAAAATCTTTGACTCACAGCAGAACGGCCATAAGGTGCCCGAGGCAGCAATCGACCCATGGAGACAAGTCTGCTGGAGGACGATGTATTGAATCGGGACGCAATTTGAGTGATCCATCGTCATTATGTGGCCCTGAAAGTTACAATTCACTAACAGTTTTTCGTCCCATTCGATAATCTAGACTCACAGCAGAACGGCCATAAGGTGCCCGAGGCAGCAATAGACCCATGGAGACAAGTCGGCTGGAGGACGATGTATTGAATCAGGACGCAATTTGAGTGATCCATCGTCATTAGGTGGCCCTGAACGTTACAATTCACAATCAGTTTTTCGTCCCATTCGATAATCTAGATTCACAGCAGAACGGCCATAAGGTGCCCGTGGCAGCAATAGACCCATGGAGTCAACTCGGCTGGAAGCCGATGTATTGAATCGGGACCCAATTTGCGTGGTCCATCGTCATTAGGTGGCCCTGAATGTTACAATTCACTATCAGTTTTTCGTCCGATTCGAAAGTCTTTGACTCACATCAGAACGGCCATAAGGTGCCCGAGGCAGCAATCGACCCATGGAGAGAAGTCTGCTGGAGGACGATGTATTGAATCGGGACGCAATTTGAGTGATCCATCGTCATTAGGTGGCCCTGAAAGTTACAATTCACTAACAGTTTTTCGTCCCATTCGATAATCTAGACTCACAGCAGAACGGCCATAAGGTGCCCGAGGCAGCAATAGCCCCATGGAGTCAAGTCGGCTAGTGGACGATGTACTGAATCGGGACGCAATTTGTGTGGTCCATCGTCATTAGGTGGCCCTGATTGTTACAAATCACTATCAGTTTTTCGTCCAATTCGAAAATCTTTGACTCACAGCAGAACGGCCATAAGGTGCCCGAGGCAGCAATAGACCCATGGAGACAAGTCTGCTGGAGGACGATGTATAGAATCGGGACGCAATTTGAGTGTTCCATCGTCATTAGGAGGCCCTGAACGTTACAATTCACTATCAGTTTTTCGTCCGATTCGAAAATCTTTGACTCACAGCAGAACGGCCATAAGGTGCCAAGGCAGCAATAGACCCATGGAGACATGTCGGCTGGAGGACGATGTATTGAATCGGGACGCAATTTGAGTGATCCATCGACATTAGGTGGCCCTGAACGTTACAATTCACTATCAGTTTTTCGTCCCATTCGATAATCTAGACTCACAGCAGAACGACCATAAGGTGCCCGAGGCAGCAATAGACCCATGGAGTCAGGTCGGCTGGAGGACGATGTACTGAATCGGGACGCAATTTGTGTGGTCCATCGTCATTAGGTGGCCCTGAATGTTACAATTCACTATCAGTTTTTCGTCCGATTCGAAAATCTTTGACTCACAGCAGAACGGCCATAAGGTGCCCGAGGCAGCAATAGACCCATGGAGACAAGTCTGCTGGAGGACGATGTATTGAATCGGGACGCAATTTGAGTGATCCATCGTCATTAGGTGGCCCTGAACGTTACAATTCACTATCAGTTTTTCGTCCGCTTCGAAAATCTTTGACTCACAGCAGAACGGCCATAAGGTGCCCGAGGCAGCATAGACCCATGGAGACAAGTCTGCTGGAGGACGAAGTATTGAATCGGGACGCAATTTGAGTGATCCATCGTCATTAGGTGGCCCTGAAAGTTACAATTCACTATCAGTTTTTCGTCCGATTCGAAAATCTTTGACTCACAGCAGAACGGCCATAAGGTGCCAAGGCAGCAATAGACCCATGGAGACATGTCGGCTGGAGGACGATGTATTGAATCGGGACGCAATTTGAGTGATCCATCGTCATTAGGTGGCCCTGAACGTTACAATTCACTATCAGTTTTTCGTCCGCTTCGAAAATCTTTGACTCACAGCAGAACGGCCATAAGGTGCCCGAGGCAGCATAGACCCATGGAGACAAGTCTGCTGGAGGACGAAGTATTGAATCGGGACGCAATTTGAGTGATCCATCGTCATTAGGTGGCCCTGAACGTTACAATTGACTATCAGTTTTTCATCCCATTCGATAATTTAGAATCACAGCAGAACGGCCATAAGGTGCCCCAGGCAGCAATAGTCCCATGGAGTCAAGTCGGCTAATGGACAATGTATTGAATCGGGACGCAATTTGAGTGTTCCATCGTCATTAGGTGGCCCTGAACGTTACAATTCACTATCAGTTTTTCGTCCGATTCGAAAATCTTTGACTCACAGCAGAACGGCCATAAGGTGCCAAGGCAGCAATAGACCCATGGAGACATGTCGGCTGGAGGACGATGTATTGAATCGGGACGCAATTTGAGTGATCCATCGTCATTAGGTGGCCCTGAACGTTACAATTCACTATCAGTTTTTCGTCCGCTTCGAAAATCTTTGACTCACAGCAGAACGGCCATAAGGTGCCCGAGGCAGCATAGACCCATGGAGACAAGTCTGCTGGAGGACGAAGTATTGAATCGGGACGCAATTTGAGTGATCCATCGTCATTAGGTGGCCCTGAAAGTTACAATTCACTATCAGTTTTTCGTCCGATTCGAAAATCTTTGACTCACAGCAGAACGGCCATAAGGTGCCCGAGGCAGCAATAGACCCATGGAGACAAGTCGGCTGGAGGACGATGTATTGAATCGGGACGCAATTTGAGTGATCCATCGTCATTAGGTGGCCCTGAACGTTACAATTCACTATCAGTTTTTCGTCCCATTCGATAATCTAGACTCACAGCAGAACGACCATAAGGTGCCCGAGGCAGCAATAGACCCATGGAGTCAGGTCGGCTGGAGGACGATGTACTGAATCGGGACGCAATTTGTGTGTTCCATCGTCATTAGGTGGCCCTGAATGTTACAATTCACTATCAGTTTTTCGTCCGATTCGAAAATCTTTGACTCACAGCAGAACGGCCATAAGGTGCCCGAGGCAGCAATAGACCCATGGAGAGAAGTCTGCTGGAGGACGATGTATAGAATCGGGACGCAATTTGAGTGTTCCATCGTCATTAGGAGGCCCTGAACGTTACAATTCACTATCAGTTTTTCGTCCGATTCGAAAATCTTTGAGTCACAGCAGGACTGCCATAAGGTGCCCGAGGCAGCAATCGACCCATGGAGACAAGTCTGCTGGAGGACGATGTATTGAATCGGGACGCAATTTGAGTGATCCATCGTCATTAGGTGGCCCTGAAAGTTACAATTCACTAACAGTTTTTCGTCCCATTCGATAATCTAGACTCACAGCAGAACGGCCATAAGGTGCCCGAGGCAGCAATAGAACCATGGAGACAAGTCGGCTGGAGGACGATGTATTGAATCAGGACGCAATTTGAGTGATCCATCGTCATTAGGTGGCCCTGAACGTTACAATTCACTATCAGTTTTTCGTCCCATTCGATAATCTAGATTCACAGCAGAACGGCCATAAGGTGCCCGTGGCAGCAATAGACCCATGGAGTCAACTCGGCTGGAGGCCGATGTATTGAATCGGGACCCAATTTGCGTGGTCCATCGTCATTAGGTGGCCCTGAATGTTACAATTCACTATCAGTTTTTCGTCCGATTCGAAAGTCTTTGACTCACAGCAGAACGGCCATTAGGTGCCCGAGGCAGCAATAGACCAATGGAGACAAGTCCGCTGGAGGACGATGTATTGAATCGGGACGCAATTTGAGTGTTCCATCGTCATTAGGAGGCCCTGAACGTTCCAATTTACCATCAGTTTTTCGTCCGATTCGAAACTCTTTGACTCACATCAGAACGGCCATAAGGTGCCCGAGGCAGCAATAGACCCATGAAGTCAAGTCTGCTGGAGGACGATGTATTGAAGCGGGACGCAATTTTAGAGTTCCATCGTCATTAGGAGGCCCTGAACGTTACAATTCACTATCAGTTTTTCGTCCGATTCGAAAATCTTTGACTCACAGCAGAACGGCCATAAGGTGCCCGAGGCAGCAATAGACCCATGGGGATAAGTCGGCTGGAGGACGATGTATTGAATCGGGACGCAATTTGAGTGTTCCATCGTCATTAGGAGGCCCTGAACGTTACAATTCACTATCAGTTTTTCGTCCGATTCGAAAATCTTTGAGTCACAGCTGAACGGCCATAAGGTGCCCGAGGCTGCAATAGACCCATGGAGACAGTCTGCTGGAGGACAATGTATTGAATCGGGACGCAATTTGAGTGATCCATCGTCATTAGGTGGCCCTGAACGTTACAATTCACTATCAGTTTTTCGTCCGATTCGAAAATCTTTGACTCACAGCAGAACGGCCATAAGGTGCCAAGGCAGCAATAGACCCATGGAGACATGTCGGCTGGAGGACGATGTATTGAATCGGGACGCAATTTGAGTGATCCATCGTCATTAGGTGGCCCTGAACGTTACAATTCACTATCCGTTTTTCGTCCGATTCGAAAATCTTTGACTCACAGCAGAACGGCCATAAGGTGCCCGAGGCAGCAATAGCCCCATGGAGTCAAGTCGGCTAGTGGACGATGTACTGAATCGGGACGCAATTTGTGTGGTCCATCGTCATTAGGTGGCCCTGATTGTTACAAATCACTATCAGTTTTTCGTCCAATTCGAAAATCTTTGACTCACAGCAGAACGGCCATAAGGTGCCCGAGGCAGCAATAGACCCATGGAGACAAGTCTGCTGGAGGACGATGTATAGAATCGGGACGCAATTTGAGTGTTCCATCGTCATTAGGAGGCTCTGAACGTTACAATTCACTATCAGTTTTTCGTCCGATTCGAAAATCTTTGACTCACAGCAGAACGGCCATAAGGTGCCAAGGCAGCAATAGACCCATGGAGACATGTCGGCTGGAGGACGATGTATTGAATCGGGACGCAATTTGAGTGATCCATCGACATTAGGTGGCCCTGAACGTTACAATTCACTATCAGTTTTTCGTCCCATTCGATAATCTAGACTCACAGCAGAACGACCATAAGGTGCCCGAGGCAGCAATAGACCCATGGAGTCAGGTCGGCTGGAGGACGATGTACTGAATCGGGACGCAATTTGTGTGGTCCATCGTCATTAGGTGGCCCTGAATGTTACAATTCACTATCAGTTTTTCGTCCGATTCGAAAATCTTTGACTCACAGCAGAACGGCCATAAGGTGCCCGAGGCAGCAATAGACCCATGGAGACAAGTCTGCTGGAGGACGATGTATTGTATCGGGACGCAATTTGAGTGTTCCATCGTCATTAGGAGGCCCTGAACATTACAATTCACTATCAGTTTTTCGTCCGATTCGAAAATCTTTGAGTCACAGCAGGACTGCCATAAGGTGCCCGAGGCAGCAATAGACCCATGGAGACAAGTCTGCTGGAGGACGATGTATTGAATCGGGACGCAATTTGAGTGATCCATCGTCATTAGTTGGCCCTGAACGTTACAATTGACTATCAGTTTTTCATCCCATTCGATAATTTAGAATCACAGCAGAACGGCCATAAGGTGCCCGAGGCAGCAATAGTCCCATGGAGTCAAGTCGGCTAATGGACAATGTATTGAATCGGGACGCAATTTGAGTGTTCCATCGTCATTAGGTGGCCCTGAACGTTACAATTCACTATCAGTTTTTCGTCCGATTCGAAAATCTTTGACTCACAGCAGAACGGCCATAAGGTGCCAAGGCAGCAATAGACCCATGGAGACATGTCGGCTGGAGGACGATGTATTGAATCGGGACGCAATTTGAGTGATCCATCGTCATTAGGTGGCCCTGAACGTTACAATTCACTATCAGTTTTTCGTCCGCTTCGAAAATCTTTGACTCACAGCAGAACGGCCATAAGGTGCCCGAGGCAGCATAGACCCATGGAGACAAGTCTGCTGGAGGACGAAGTATTGAATCGGGACGCAATTTGAGTGATCCATCGTCATTAGGTGGCCCTGAAAGTTACAATTCACTATCAGTTTTTCGTCCGATTCGAAAATCTTTGACTCACAGCAGAACGGCCATAAGGTGCCCGAGGCAGCAATAGACCCATGGAGACAAGTCGGCTGGAGGACGATGTATTGAATCGGGACGCAATTTGAGTGATCCATCGTCATTAGGTGGCCCTGAACGTTACAATTCACTATCAGTTTTTCGTCCCATTCGATAATCTAGACTCACAGCAGAACGACCATAAGGTGCCCGAGGCAGCAATAGACCCATGGAGTCAGGTCGGCTGGAGGACGATGTACTGAATCGGGACGCAATTTGTGTGTTCCATCGTCATTAGGTGGCCCTGAATGTTACAATTCACTATCAGTTTTTCGTCCGATTCGAAAATCTTTGACTCACAGCAGAACGGCCATAAGGTGCCCGAGGCAGCAATAGACCCATGGAGAGAAGTCTGCTGGAGGACGATGTATAGAATCGGGACGCAATTTGAGTGTTCCATCGTCATTAGGAGGCCCTGAACGTTACAATTCACTATCAGTTTTTCGTCCGATTCGAAAATCTTTGAGTCACAGCAGGACTGCCATAAGGTGCCCGAGGCAGCAATCGACCCATGGAGACAAGTCTGCTGGAGGACGATGTATTGAATCGGGACGCAATTTGAGTGATCCATCGTCATTAGGTGGCCCTGAAAGTTACAATTCACTAACAGTTTTTCGTCCCATTCGATAATCTAGACTCACAGCAGAACGGCCATAAGGTGCCCGAGGCAGCAATAGACCCATGGAGACAAGTCGGCTGGAGGACGATGTATTGAATCAGGACGCAATTTGAGTGATCCATCGTCATTAGGTGGCCCTGAACGTTACAATTCACTATCAGTTTTTCGTCCCATTCGATAATCTAGATTCACAGCAGAACGGCCATAAGGTGCCCGTGGCAGCAATAGACCCATGGAGTCAACTCGGCTGGAGGCCGATGTATTGAATCGGGACCCAATTTGCATGGTCCATCGTCATTAGGTGGCCCTGAATGTTACAATTCACTATCAGTTTTTCGTCCGATTCGAAAGTCTTTGACTCACAGCAGAACGGCCATTAGGTGCCCGAGGCAGCAATAGACCAATGGAGACAAGTCCGCTGGAGGACGATGTATTGTATCGGGACGCAATTTGAGTGTTCCATCGTCATTAGGAGGCCCTGAACGTTCCAATTTACCATCAGTTTTTCGTCCGATTCGAAACTCTTTGACTCACATCAGAACGGCCATAAGGTGCCCGAGGCAGCAATAGACCCATGAAGTCAAGTCTGCTGGAGGACGATGTATTGAAGCGGGACGCAATTTTAGAGTTCCATCGTCATTAGGAGGCCCTGAACGTTACAATTCACTATCAGTTTTTCGTCCGATTCGAAAATCTTTGACTCACAGCAGAACGGCCATAAGGTGCCCGAGGCAGCAATAGACCCATGGGGATAAGTCGGCTGGAGGACGATGTATTGAATCGGGACGCAATTTGAGTGTTCCATCGTCATTAGGAGGCCCTGAACGTTACAATTCACTATCAGTTTTTCGTCCGATTCGAAAATCTTTGAGTCACAGCTGAACGGCCATAAGGTGCCCGAGGCTGCAATAGACCCATGGAGACAGTCTGCTGGAGGACAATGTATTGAATCGGGACGCAATTTGAGTGATCCATCGTCATTAGGTGGCCCTGAACGTTACAATTCACTATCAGTTTTTCGTCCGATTCGAAAATCTTTGACTCACAGCAGAACGGCCATAAGGTGCCAAGGCAGCAATAGACCCATGGAGACATGTCGGCTGGAGGACGATGTATTGAATCGGGACGCAATTTGAGTGATCCATCGTCATTAGGTGGCCCTGAACGTTACAATTCACTATCCGTTTTTCGTCCGATTCGAAAATCTTTGACTCACAGCAGAACGGCCATAAGGTGCCCGAGGCAGCAATAGACCCATGGAGACAAGTCTGCTGGAGGACGATGTATTGAATCGGGACGCAATTTGAGTGATCCATCGTCATTAGGTGGCCCTGAAAGTTACAATTCACTATCAGTTTTTCGTCCGATTCGAAAATCTTTGACTCACAGCAGAACGGCCATAAGGTGCCAGAGGCAGCAATAGACCCATGGAGACAAGTCGGCTGGAGGACGATGTATTGAATCGGGACGCAATTTGAGTGATCCATCGTCATTAGGTGGCCCTGAACGTTACAATTCACTATCAGTTTTTCGTCCCATTCGATAATCTAGACTCACAGCAGAACGACCATAAGGTGCCCGAGGCAGCAATAACCCATGGAGTCAGGTCGGCTGGAGGACGATGTACTGAATCGGGACGCAATTTGTGTGGTCCATCGTCATTAGGTGGCCCTGAATGTTACAATTCACTATCAGTTTTTCGTCCGATTCGAAAATCTTTGACTCACAGCAGAACGGCCATAAGGTGCCCGAAGCAGCAATAGACCCATGGAGACAAGTCTGCTGGAGGACGATGTATTGAATCGGGACGCAATTTGAGTGTTCCATCGTCATTAGGAGGCCCTGAACATTACAATTCACTATCAGTTTTTCGTCCGATTCGAAAATCTTTGAGTCACAGCAGGACTGCCATAAGGTGCCCGAGGCAGCAGTAGACCCATGGAGACAAGTCTGCTGGAGGACGATGTATTGAATCGGGACGCAATTTGAGTGATCCATCGTCATTAGGTGGCCCTGAACGTTACAATTCACTATCAGTTTTTCATCCCATTCGATAATTTAGAAACACAGCAGAACGGCCATAAGGTGCCCGAGGCAGCAATAGTCCCATGGAGTCAAGTCGGCTAATGGACGATGTACTGAATCGGGACGCAATTTGTGTGGTCCATCGTCATTAGGTGGCCCTGAATGTTACAAATCACTATCAAGTTTTTCGTCCGATTCGAAAATCTTTGACTCACAGCAGAACGGCCATAAGGTGCCCGAGGCAGCAATCGACCCATGGAGACAAGTCTGCTGGAGGACGATGTATTGAATCGGGACGCAATTTGAGTGATCCATCGTCATTATGTGGCCCTGAAAGTTACAATTCACTAACAGTTTTTCGTCCCATTCGATAATCTAGACTCACAGCAGAACGGCCATAAGGTGCCCGAGGCAGCAATAGACCCATGGAGACAAGTCGGCTGGAGGACGATGTATTGAATCAGGACGCAATTTGAGTGATCCATCGTCATTAGGTGGCCCTGAACGTTACAATTCACAATCAGTTTTCGTCCCATTCGATAATCTAGATTCACAGCAGAACGGCCATAAGGTGCCCGTGGCAGCAATAGACCCATGGAGTCAACTCGGCTGGAAGCCGATGTATTGAATCGGGACCCAATTTGCGTGGTCCATCGTCATTAGGTGGCCCTGAATGTTACAATTCACTATCAGTTTTTCGTCCGATTCGAAAGTCTTTGACTCACATCAGAACGGCCATAAGGTGCCCGAGGCAGCAATCGACCCATGGAGAGAAGTCTGCTGGAGGACGATGTATTGAATCGGGACGCAATTTGAGTGATCCATCGTCATTAGGTGGCCCTGAAAGTTACAATTCACTAACAGTTTTTCGTCCCATTCGATAATCTAGACTCACAGCAGAACGGCCATAAGGTGCCCGAGGCAGCAATAGCCCCATGGAGTCAAGTCGGCTAGTGGACGATGTACTGAATCGGGACGCAATTTGTGTGGTCCATCGTCATTAGGTGGCCCTGATTGTTACAAATCACTATCAGTTTTTCGTCCAATTCGAAAATCTTTGACTCACAGCAGAACGGCCATAAGGTGCCCGAGGCAGCAATAGACCCATGGAGACAAGTCTGCTGGAGGACGATGTATAGAATCGGGACGCAATTTGAGTGTTCCATCGTCATTAGGAGGCCCTGAACGTTACAATTCACTATCAGTTTTTCGTCCGATTCGAAAATCTTTGAGTCACAGCAGGACTGCCATAAGGTGCCCGAGGCAGCAATAGACCCATGGAGACAAGTCTGCTGGAGGACGATGTATTGAATCGGGACGCAATTTGAGTGATCCATCGTCATTAGGTGGCCCTGAAAGTTACAATTCACTAACAGTTTTTCGTCCCATTCGATAATCTAGACTCACAGCAGAACGGCCATAAGGTGCCCGAGGCAGCAATAGACCCATGGGGACAAGTCGGCTGGAGGACGATGTATTGAATCAGGACGCAATTTGAGTGATCCATCGTCATTAGGTGGCCCTGAACTTTACAATTCAATATCAGTTTTTCGTCCCATTCGATAATCTAGATTCACAGCAGAACGGCCATAAGGTGCCCGTGGCAGCAATAGACCCATGGAGTCAACTCGGCTGGAGGCCGATGTCTTGAATCGGGACCCAATTTGCGTGGTCCATCGTCATTAGGTGGCCCTGAATGTTACAAATCAATATCAGTTTTTCGTCCGATTCGAAAGTCTTTGACTCACAGCAGAACGGCCATTAGGTGCCCGAGGCAGCAATAGACCAATGGAGACAAGTCCGCTGGAGGACGATGTATTGAATCGGGACGCAATTTGAGTGTTCCATCGTCATTAGGAGGCCCTGAACGTTCCAATTTACCATCAGTTTTTCGTCCGATTCGAAACTCCTTGACTCACATCAGAACGGCCATAAGGTGCCCGAGGCAGCAATAGACCCATGGAGACAAGTCGGCTGGAGGACGATATATTGAATCGGGACGCAATTTGAGTGATCCATCGTCATTAGGTTGCCCTGAAAGTTACAATTCACTATCAGTTTTTCGTCCGATTCGAAAATCTTTGACTCACAGCAGAACGGCCATAAGGTGCCCGAGGCAGCAATAGACCTATGGAGTCAACTCGGCTGGAGGACGATGTATTGAATCGGGACGCAATTTGAGTGATCCATCGTCATTAGGAGGCCCTGAACGTTACAATTCACTATCAGTTTTTCGTCCCATTCGATAATCTAGACTCACAGCAGAACGGCCATAAGGTGCCCGAGGCAGCAATAGACCCATGGAGACAAGTCGGCTGGGGACGATGTATTGAATCGGGACGCAATTTGAGTGATCCATCGTCATTAGGAGGCCCTGAACGTTACAATTCACTATCAGTTTTTCGTCCCATTCGATAATCTAGACTCACAGCAGTAGGGCCATAAGGTGCCCGAGGCAGCAATAGACCCATGGAGTCAAGTCGGCTGCAGGACGATGTATTGAATCGGGACGCAATTTGACTGTTCCATCGTCATTAGGAGGCCCTGAACGTTACAATTCACTATCAGTTTTTCGTCCCTTTCGATAATCTTGACTCACAGCAGAACGGCCATAAGGTGCCCGAGGCAGCAATGGACCCATGGAGTCAAGTCGGCTGGAGGACGATGTATTGTATCGGGACGCAATTTGAGTGATCCATCGTCATTAGGTGTCCCTGAACGTTACAATTCACTATCAGTTTTTCGTCCCATTCGATAATCTAGACTCACAGCAGAACGGCCATAAGGTGCCCGAGGCAGCAATAGACCCATGGAGACAAGTCTGCTGGAGGACGATGTATTGAATCGGGACGCAATTTGAGTGATCCATCGTCATTAGGAGGCCCTGAACGTTACAATTCACTATCAGTTTTTTGTCCCATTCGATAATCTAGACTCACAGCAGAACGGCCATAAGGTGCCCGAGGCAGCAATAGACCCATGGAGTCAAGTCGGCTGGAGGACGATGTATTGAATCGGGACGCAATTTGAGAGATCCATCGTCATTAGGTGGCCCTGAACGTTACGATTCACTATCAGTTTTTCGTCCGATTCGAAAATCTTTGACTCACAGCGGAACGGCCATAAGGTGCCCGAGGCAGCAATAGACCCATGAAGTCAAGTCTGCTGGAGGACGATGTATTGAATCGGGACGCAATTTTAGAGTTCCATCGTCATTAGGAGGCCCTGAACGTTACAATTCACTATCAGTTTTTCGTCCGATTCGAAAATCTTTGACTCACAGCAGAACGGCCATAAGGTGCCCGAGGCAGCAATAGACCCATGGAGATAAGTCGGCTGGAGGACGATGTATTGAATCGGGACGCAATTTGAGTGTTCCATCGTCATTAGGAGGCCCTGAACGTTACAATTCACTATCAGTTTTTCGTCCGATTCGAAAATCTTTGAGTTACAGCTGAACGGCCATAAGGTGCCCGAGGCTGCAATAGACCCATGGAGGACAATGTATTGAATCGGGACGCAATTTGAGTGATCCATCGTCATTAGGTGGCCCTGAACGTTACAATTCACTATCAGTTTTTCGTCCGATTCGAAAATCCTTGACTCACAGCAGAACGGCCATAAAGTGCCAAGGCAGCACTAGACCCATTGAGACATGTCGGCTGGAGGACGATGTACTGAATCGGGACGCAATTTGTGTGGTCCATCGTCATTAGGTGGCCCTGAATGTTACAATTCACTATCAGTTTTTCGTCCGATTCGAAAATCTTTGACTCACAGCAGAACGGTCATAAGGTGCCCGAGGCTGCAATAGATCCATGGAGACAAGTCTGCTGGAGGACGATGTATTGAATCGGGACGCAATTTGAGTGTTCCATCGTCATTAGGAGGCCCTGAACGTTACAATTCACTATTAGTTTTTCGTCCGATTCGAAAATCTTTGAGTCACAGCAGGCCTGCCATAAGGTGCCCGAGGCAGCAATAGACCCATGAAGACAAGTCTGCTGGAGGACGATGTATTGAATCGGGACGCAATTTGAGTGATCCATCGTCATTAGGTGGCCCTGAACGTTACAATTCACTATCAGTTTTTCATCCCATTCGTTAATTTAGAATCACAGCAGAACGGCCATAAGGTGCCCGAGGCAGCAATAGTCCCATGGAGTCAAGTCGGCTAATGGACGATGTACTGAATCGGGACGCAATTTGTGTGGTCCATCGTCATTAGGTGGCCCTGAATGTTACAAATCACTATCAAGTTTTTCGTCCGATTCGAAAATCTTTGACTCACAGCTGAACGGCCATAAGGTGCCCGAGGCAGCAATCGACCCATGGAGACAAGTCTGCTGGAGGACGATGTATTGAATCGGGACGCAATTTGAGTGATCCATCGTCATTAGGTGGCCCTGAAAGTTACAATTCACTAACAGTTTTTCGCCCCATTCGATAATCTAGACTCACAGCAGAACGGCCATAAGGTGCCCGAGGCAGCAATAGACCCATGGAGACAACTCGGCTGGAGGACGATGTATTGAATCAGGACGCAATTTGAGTGATCCGTCGTCATTAGGTGGCCCTGAACGTTACAATTCACTATCAGTTTTTCGTCCCATTCGATAATCTAGATTCACAGCAGAACGGCCATAAGGTGCCCGTGGCAGCAATAGACCCATGGAGTCAACTCGGCTGGAGGCCGATGTATTGAATCGGGACCCAATTTGCGTGGTCCATCATCATTAGGTGGCCCTGAATGTTACAATTCACTATCAGTTTTTCGTCCGATTCGAAAGTCTTTGACTCACATCAGAACGGCCATAAGGTGCCCGAGGCAGCAATCGACCCATGGAGACAAGTCTGCTGGAGGACGATGTATTGAATCGGGACGCAATTTGAGTGATCCATCGTCATTAGGTGGCCCTGAAAGTTACAATTCACTAACAGTTTTTCGTCCCATTCGATAATCTAGACTCACAGCAGAACGGCCATAAGGTGCCCGAGGCAGCTATAGTCCCATGGAGTCAAGTCGGCTGGGGACGATGTATTGAATCGGGACGTAATTTGAGTGATCCATCGTCATTAGGTGTCCCTGAACATTACAATTCACTATCAGTTTTTCGTCCCATTCGATAATCTAGATTCACAGCAGAACGGCCATAAGGTGCCCGAGGCAGCAATAGACCCATGGAGTCAACTCGGCTGGAGGACGATGTATTGAATCGGGACGCAATTTGCGTGGTCCATCGTCATTAGGTGGCCCTGAATGTTACAATTCACTATCAGTTTTTCGTCCGATTCGAAAATCTTTGACTCACAGCAGAACGGCCATTAGGTGCCCGAGGCAGCAATCGACCCATGGAGACAAGTCTGCTGGAGGACGTTGTATTGAATCGGGACGCAATTTGAGTGATCCATCGTCATTAGGAGACCCTGAACGTTACAATTCACTATCAGTTTTTCGTCCCATTCGATAATCTAGACTCACAGCAGAACGGCCATAAGGTGCCCGAGGCAGCAATAGACCCATGGAGTCAAGTCGGCTGGAGGACGATGTATTGAATCGGGACGCAATTTGAGTGATCCATCGTCATTAGGAGGCCCTGAACGTTACAATTCACTATCAGTTTTTCGTCCCATTCGATAATCTAGACTCACAGCAGAACGGCCATAAGGTGCCCGAGGCAGCAATAGACCCATGGAGACAAGTCTGCTGGAGGACGATGTATTGAATCGGGACGCAATTTGAGTGTTCCATCGTCATTAGGAGGCCCTGAACGTTACAATTCACTATCAGTTTTTCGTCCGATTCGAAAATCTTTCAGTCACAGCAGG
Organism: Schistocerca cancellata; assembly: GCF_023864275.1. Classification (NCBI taxonomy): domain Eukaryota; kingdom Metazoa; phylum Arthropoda; class Insecta; order Orthoptera; family Acrididae; genus Schistocerca; species Schistocerca cancellata. Next base: position 2,272,985 of record NW_026047143.1, on the reverse strand, counting down.
CCTGCCATAAGGTGCCCGAGGCAGCAATAGACCCATGTAGACAAGTCTGCTGGAGAACGATGTATTGAATCGGGACGCAATTTGAGTGATCCATCGTCATTAGGTGGCCCTGAACGTTACAATTCAGTATCAGTTTTTCGTCCCATTCCATAATCTAGATTCACAGCAGAACGGCCATAAGGTGCCCGAGGCAGCAATAGACCCATGGAGTCAAGTCGGCTGGAGGACGATGTATTGAATCGGGACGCAATTTGAGTGATCCATCGTCATTAGGAGGCCCTGAACGTTACAATTCACTATCAGTTTTTCGTCCCATTCTATAATCTAGACTCACAGCAGAACAGCCATAAGGTGCCCGAGGCAGCAATAGACCCATGGAGTCAAGTCGGCTGGAGGACGATGTATTGAATCGGGACGCAATTTGAGAGATCTATCGTCATTAGGTGGCCCTGAACGTTACAATTCACTATCAGTTTTTCGTCCCATTCGATAATCTAGACTCACAGCAGAACGGCCATAAGGTGCCCGAGGCAGCATAGACCCATGGAGACAAGTCTGCTGGAGGACGATGTATTGAATCGGGACGCAATTTGAGTGATCCATCGTCATTAGGAGGCCCTGAACGTTACAATTCACTATCAGTTTTTTGTCCCATTCGATAATCTAGAATCTCAGCAGAACGGCCATAAGGTGCCCGAGGCAGCAATAGACCCATGGAGTCTAGTCGGCTGGAAGACGATGTATTGAATCGGGACGTAATTTGAGTGATCCATCGTCATTAGGTGGCCCTGAACGTTACAATTCACTATCAGTTTTTCGTCCGATTCGAAAATCTTTCACTCACAGCAGAACGGCCATTAGGTGCCCGAGGCAGCAATAGACGCATGGAGACAAGTCTGCTGGAGGACGATGTATTGAATCGGGACGCAATTTGAGTGTTCCATCGTCATTAGGAGGCCCTGAACGTTACAATTCACTATCAGTTTTTCGTCCGATTCGAAAATCTTTGAGTCACAGCAGGCCTGCCATAAGGTGCCCGAGGCAGCAATAGACCCATGGAGACAAGACTGCTGGAGGACGATGTATTGAATCGGGACGCAATTTGAGTGATCCATCGTCATTAGGTGGCACTGAACGTTACAATTCACTATCAGTTTTTCATCCCATTCTATAATCTAGACTCACAGCAGAACGGCCATAAGGTGCCCGAGGCAGCTATAGTCCCATGGAGTCAAGTCGGCTGGGGACGATGTATTGAATCGGGACGTAATTTGAGTGATCCATCGTCATTAGGTGTCCCTGAACGTTACAATTCACTATCAGTTTTTCGTCCCATTCGATAATCTAGATTCACAGCAGAACGGCCATAAGGTGCCCGAGGCAGCAATAGACCCATGGAGTCAACTCGGCTGGAGGACGATGTATTGAATCGGGACGCAATTTGCGTGGTCCATCGTCATTAGGTGGCCCTGAATGTTACAATTCACTATCAGTTTTTCGTCCGATTCGAAAATCTTTGACTCACAGCAGAACGGCCATTAGGTGCCCGAGGCAGCAATCGACCCATGGAGACAAGTCTGCTGGAGGACGATGTATTGAATCGGGACGCAATTTGAGTGATCCATCGACATTAGGAGACCCTGAACGTTACAATTCACTATCAGTTTTTCGTCCCATTCGATAATCTAGACTCACAGCAGAACGGCCATAAGGTGAACGAGGCAGCAATAGACCCATGGAGTCAAGTCGGCTGGAGGACGATGTATTGAATCGGGACGCAATTTGAGTGATCCATCGTCATTAGGAGGCCCTGAACGTTACAATTCACTATCAGTTTTTCATCCCATTCGATAATCTAGACTCACAGCAGAACGGCCATAAGGTGCCCGAGGCAGCAATACACCCATGGAGACAAGTCTGCTGGAGGACGATGTATTGAATCGGGACGCAATTTGAGTGTTCCATCGTTATTAGGAGGCCCTGAACGTTACAATTCACTATCAGTTTTTCGTCCGATTCGAAAATCTTTGAGTCACAGCAGGCCTGCCATAAGGTGCCCGAGGCAGCAATAGACCCATGTAGACAAGTCTGCTGGAGAACGATGTATTGAATCGGGACGCAATTTGAGTGATCCATCGTCATTAGGTGGCCCTGAACGTTACAATTCAGTATCAGTTTTTCGTCCCATTCCATAATCTAGATTCACAGCAGAACGGCCATAAGGTGCCCGAGGCAGCAATAGACCCATGGAGTCAAGTCGGCTGGAGGACGATATATTGAATCGAGACGCAATTTGAGTGATCCATCGTCATTAGGTTGCCCTGAAAGTTACAATTCACTATCAGTTTTTCGTCCGATTCGAAAATCTTTGACTCACAGCAGAACGGCCGTAAGGTGCCCGAGGCAGCAATAGACCCATGGAAACAAGTCTGCTGGAGGACGATATATTGAATCGGGACGCAATTTGAGTGATCCATCGTCATTAGGTGGCCCTGAACGTTACAATTCACTATCAGTTTTTCGTCCCATTCGATAATCTAGACTCACAGCAGAACGGCCATAAGGTGCCTGAGGCAGCAATAGACCCATGGAGTCAGGTCGGCTGGAGGACGATGTACTGAATCGGGACGCAATTTGTGTGGTCCATCGTCATTAGGTGGCCCTGAATGTTACAATTCACTATCAGTTTTTCGTCCGATTCGAAAATCTTTGACTCACAGCAGAACGGCCATAAGGTGCCCGAGGCTGCAATAGACCCATGGAGACAAGTCTGCTGGAGGACGATGTATTGAATCGGGACGCAATTTGAGTGTTCCATCGTCATTAGGAGGCCCTGAACGTTACAATTCACTATTAGTTTTTCGTCCGATTCGAAAATCTTTGAGTCACAGCAGGCCTGCCATAAGGTGCCCGAGGCAGCAATAGTCCCATGGAGTCAAGTCGGCTAGTGGACGATGTACTGAATCGGGACGCAATTTGTGTGGTCCATCGTCATTAGGTGGCCCTGAATGTTACAAATCACTATCAGTTTTTCGTCCGATTCGAAAATCTTTGACTCACAGCAGAACGGCCATAAGGTGCCCGTGGCAGCAATCGACCCATGGAGACAAGTCTGCTGGAGGACGATGTATTGAATCGGGACGCAATTTGAGTGATCCATCGACATTAGGTGGCCCTGAATGTTACAATTCACTATCAGTTTTTCGTCCGATTCGAAAATCTTTGACTCACAGCAGAACAGCCATAAGGTGCCCGAGGCAGCAATAGACCCATGGAGTCAACTCGGCTGGAGGACGATGTGTTGAATCGGGACGCAATTTGCGTGGTCCATCGTCATTAGGTGGCCCTGAATGTTACAATTCACTATCAGTTTTTCGTCCGATTCGAAAGTCTTTGACTCACAGCAGAACGGCCATAAGGTGCCCGAGGCAGCAATAGACCCATGGAGACAAGTCGGCTGGGGACGATGTATTGAATCGGGACGCAATTTGTGTGATCCATCGTCATTAGGAGGCCCTGAACGTTACAATTCACTATCAGTTTTTCGTCCCATTCGATAATCTAGACTCACAGCAGAACGGCCATAAGGTGCCCGAGGCAGCAATAGACCCATGGAGACAAGTCGGCTAATGGACGATGTACTGAATCGGGACGCAATTTGTGTGGTCCATCGTCATTAGGTGGCCCTGAATGTTACAAATCACTATCAAGTTTTTCGTCCGATTCGAAAATCTTTGACTCACAGCAGAACGGCCATAAGGTGCCCGAGGCAGCAATCGACCCATGGAGACAAGTCTGCTGGAGGACGATGCATTGAATCGGGACGCAATTTGAGTGATCCATCGTCATTAGGTGGCCCTGAAAGTTACAATTCACTATCAGTTTTTCGTCCCATTCGATAATCTAGACTCACAGCAGAACGGCCATAAGGTGCCCGAGGCAGCAATAGACCCATGGAGACAAGTCGGCTGGAGGACGATGTATTGAATCAGGACGCAATTTGAGTGATCCATCGTCATTAGGTGGCCCTGAACGTTACAATTCTCTATCAGTTTTTCGTCCCATTCGATAATCTAGATTCACAGCAGAACGGCCATAAGGTGCCCGTGGCAGCAATAGACCCATGGAGTCAACTCGGCTGGAGGCCGATGTATTGAATCGGGACCCAATTTGCGTGGTCCATCGTCATTAGGTGGCCCTGAATGTTACAATTCACTATCAGTTTTTCGTCCGATTCGAAAATCTTTGACTCACAGCAGAACGGCCATAAGGTGCCCGAGGCTGCAATAGATCCATGGAGACAAGTCTGCTGGAGGACGATGTATTGAATCGGGACGCAATTTGAGTGTTCCATCGTCATTAGGAGGCCCTGAACGTTACAATTCACTATTAGTTTTTCGTCCGATTCGAAAATCTTTGAGTCACAGCAGGCCTGCCATAAGGTGCCCGAGGCAGCAATAGACCCATGGAGACAAGACTGCTAGAGGACGATGTATTGAATCGGGACGCAATTTGAGTGATCCATCGTCATTAGGTGGCCCTGAACGTTACAATTCACTATCAGCTTTTCATCCCATTCTATAATCTAGACTCACAGCAGAACGGCCATAAGGTGCCCGAGGCAGCTATAGTCCCATGGAGTCAAGTCGGCTGGGGACGATGTATTGAATCGGGACGTAATTTGAGTGATCCATCGTCATTAGGTGGCCCCGAACGTTACAATTCACTATCAGTTTTTCGTCCCATTCGATAATCTAGATTCACAGCAGAACGGCCATAAGGTGCCCGAGGCAGCAATAGACCCATGGAGTCAACTCGGCTGGAGGACGATGTATTGAATCGGGACGCAATTTGCGTGGTCCATCGTCATTAGGTGGCCCTGAACGTTACAATTCACTATCAGTTTTTCGTCCGATTCGAAAATCTTTGACTCACAGCAGAACGGCCATTAGGTGCCCGAGGCAGCAATCGACCCATGGAGACAAGTCTGCTGGAGGACGATGTATTGAATCGGGACGCAATTTGAGTGATCCATCGTCATTAGGAGACCCTGAACGTTACAATTCACTATCAGTTTTTCGTCCCATTCGATAATCTAGACTCACAGCAGAACGGCCATAAGGTGCCCGAGGCAGCAATAGACCCATGGAGTCAAGTCGGCTGAAGGACGATGTATTGAATCGGGACGCAATTTGAGTGATCCATCGTCATTAGGAGGCCCTGAACGTTACAATTCACTATCAGTTTTTCGTCCGATTCGAAAATCTTTGACTCACAGCAGAACGGCCATAAGGTGCCCGAGGCAGCAATAGACCCATGGAAACAAGTCTGCTGGAGGACGATATATTGAATCGGGACGCAATTTGAGTGATCCATCGTCATTAGGTGGCCCTGAACGTTACAATTCACTATCAGTTTTTCGTCCCATTCGATAATCTAGACTCACAGCAGAACGGCCATAAGGTGCCTGAGGCAGCAATAGACCCATGGAGTCAGGTCGGCTGGAGGACGATGTACTGAATCGGGACGCAATTTGCGTGGTCCATCGTCATTAGGTGGCCCTGAATGTTACAATTCACTATCAGTTTTTCGTCCGATTCGAAAATCTTTGACTCACAGCAGAACGGCCATAAGGTGCCCGAGGCTGCAATAGACCCATGGAGACAAGTCTGCTGGAGGACGATGTATTGAATCGGGACGCAATTTCAGTGTTCCATCGTCATTAGGAGGCCCTGAACGTTACAATTCACTATTAGTTTTTCGTCCGATTCGAAAATCTTTGAGTCACAGCAGGCCTGCCATAAGGTACCCGAGGCAGCAATAGACCCATGGAGACAAGTCTGCTGGAGGACGATGTATTGAATCGGGACGCAATTTGAGTGATCCATCGTCATTAGGTGGCCCTGAACGTTACAATTCACTATCAGTTTTTCATCCCATTCTATATTCTAGACTCACAGCAGAACGGCCATAAGGTGCCCGAGGCAGCAATAGTCCCATGGAGTCAAGTCGGCTAGTGGTCGATGTACTGAATCGGGACGCAATTTGTGTGGTCCATCGTCATTAGGTGGCCCTGAATGTTACAAATCACTATCAGTTTTTCGTCCGATTCGAAAATCTTTGACTCACAACAGAACGGCCATAAGGTGCCCGTGGCAGCAATCGACCCATGGAGACAAGTCTGCTGGAGGACGATGTATTGAATCGGGACGCAATTTGAGTGATCCATGGTCATTAGGTGGCCCTGAATGTTACAATTCACTATCAGTTTTTCGTCCGATTCGAAAATCTTTGACTCACAGCAGAACAGCCGTAAGGTGCCCGAGGCAGCAATAGACCCATGGAGTCAACTCGGCTGGAGGACGATGTGTTGAATCGGGACGCAATTTGCGTGGTCCATCGTCATTAGGTGGCCCTGAATGTTACAATTCACTATCAGTTTTTCGTCCGATTCGAAAGTCTTTGACTCACAGCAGAACGGCCATTAGGTGCCCGAGGCAGCAATAGACCAATGGAGACAAGTCCGCTGGAGGACGATGTATTGAATCGGGACGCAATTTGAGTGTTCCATCGTCATTAGGAGGCCCTGAACGTTCCAATTTACCATCAGTTTTTCGTCCGATTCGAAACTCTTTGACTCACATCAGAACGGCCATAAGGTGCCCGAGGCAGCAATAGACCCATGGAGACAAGTCGGCTGGAGGACGATATATTGAATCGGGACGCAATTTGAGTGATCCATCGTCATTAGGTTGCCCTGAAAGTTACAATTCACTATCAGTTTTTCGTCCGATTCGAAAATCTTTGACTCACAGCAGAACGGCCATAAGGTGCCCGAGGCAGCAATAGACCTATGGAGTCAACTCGGCTGGAGGACGATGTATTGAATCGGGACGCAATTTGTGTGATCCATCGTCATTAGGAGGCCCTGAACGTTACAATTCACTATCAGTTTTTCGTCCCATTCGATAATCTAGACTCACAGCAGAACGGCCATAAGGTGCCCGAGGCAGCAATAGACCCATGGAGACAAGTCGGCTGGGGACGATGTATTGAATCGGGACGCAATTTGAGTGATCCATCGTCATTAGGAGGCCCTGAACGTTACAATTCACTATCAGTTTTTCGTCCCATTCGATAATCTAGACTCACAGCAGAACGGCCATAAGGTGCCCGAGGCAGCAATAGACCCATGGAGATAAGTCGGCTGGAGGACGATGTATTGAATCGGGACGCAATTTGAGTGTTCCATCGTCATTAGGAGGCCCTGAACGTTACAATTCACTACCAGTTTTTCGTCCGATTCGAAAATCTTTGAGTCACAGCTGAACGGCCATAAGGTGCCCGAGGCAGCAATAGACCCATGGAGACAAGTCGGCTGGGGACGATGTATTGAATCGGGACGCAATTTGAGTGATCCATCGTCATTAGGAGGCCCTGAACGTTACAATTCACTATCAGTTTTTCGTCCCATTCGATAATCTAGACTCACAGCAGAACTGCCATAAGGTGCCCGAGGCAGCAATAGACCCATGGAGTCAAGTCGGCTGCAGGACGATGTATTGAATCGGGACGCAATTTGAGTGTTCCATCGTCATTAGGAGGCCCTGAACGTTACAATTCACTATCAGTTTTTCGTCCGATTCGAAAATCTTTGAGTTACAGCTGAACGGCCATAAGGTGCCCGAGGCTGCAATAGACCCATGGAGACAGTCTGCTGGAGGACAATGTATTGAATCGGGACGCAATTTGAGTGATCCATCGTCATTAGGTGGCCCTGAACGTTACAATTCACTATCAGTTTTTCGTCCCATTCGATAATCTAGACTCACAGCAGAACGGCCATAAGGTGCCTGAGGCAGCAATAGACCCATGGAGTCAGGTCGGCTGGAGGACGATGTACTGAATCGGGACGCAATTTGCGTGGTCCATCGTCATTAGGTGGCCCTGAATGTTACAATTCACTATCAGTTTTTCGTCCGATTCGAAAATCTTTGACTCACAGCAGAACGGCCATAAGGTGCCCGAGGCTGCAATAGACCCATGGAGACAAGTCTGCTGGAGGACGATGTATTGAATCGGGACGCAATTTCAGTGTTCCATCGTCATTAGGAGGCCCTGAACGTTACAATTCACTATTAGTTTTTCGTCCGATTCGAAAATCTTTGAGTCACAGCAGGCCTGCCATAAGGTACCCGAGGCAGCAATAGACCCATGGAGACAAGTCTGCTGGAGGACGATGTATTGAATCGGGACGCAATTTGAGTGATCCATCGTCATTAGGTGGCCCTGAACGTTACAATTCACTATCAGTTTTTCATCCCATTCTATATTCTAGACTCACAGCAGAACGGCCATAAGGTGCCCGAGGCAGCAATAGTCCCATGGAGTCAAGTCGGCTAGTGGTCGATGTACTGAATCGGGACGCAATTTGTGTGGTCCATCGTCATTAGGTGGCCCTGAATGTTACAAATCACTATCAGTTTTTCGTCCGATTCGAAAATCTTTGACTCACAGCAGAACGGCCATAAGGTGCCCGTGGCAGCAATCGACCCATGGAGACAAGTCTGCTGGAGGACGATGTATTGAATCGGGACGCAATTTGAGTGATCCATGGTCATTAGGTGGCCCTGAATGTTACAATTCACTATCAGTTTTTCGTCCGATTCGAAAATCTTTGACTCACAGCAGAACAGCTGTAAGGTGCCCGAGGCAGCAATAGACCCATGGAGTCAACTCGGCTGGAGGACGATGTGTTGAATCGGGACGCAATTTGCGTGGTCCATCGTCATTAGGTGGCCCTGAATGTTACAATTCACTATCAGTTTTTCGTCCGATTCGAAAGTCTTTGACTCACAGCAGAACGGCCATTAGGTGCCCGAGGCAGCAATAGACCAATGGAGACAAGTCCGCTGGAGGACGATGTATTGAATCGGGACGCAATTTGAGTGTTCCATCGTCATTAGGAGGCCCTGAACGTTCCAATTTACCATCAGTTTTTCGTCCGATTCGAAACTCTTTGACTCACATCAGAACGGCCATAAGGTGCCCGAGGCAGCAATAGACCCATGGAGACAAGTCGGCTGGAGGACGATATATTGAATCGGGACGCAATTTGAGTGATCCATCGTCATTAGGTTGCCCTGAAAGTTACAATTCACTATCAGTTTTTCGTCCGATTCGAAAATCTTTGACTCACAGCAGAACGGCCATAAGGTGCCCGAGGCAGCAATAGACCTATGGAGTCAACTCGGCTGGAGGACGATGTATTGAATCGGGACGCAATTTGTGTGATCCATCGTCATTAGGAGGCCCTGAACGTTACAATTCACTATCAGTTTTTCGTCCCATTCGATAATCTAGACTCACAGCAGAACGGCCATAAGGTGCCCGAGGCAGCAATAGACCCATGGAGACAAGTCGGCTGGGGACGATGTATTGAATCGGGACGCAATTTGAGTGATCCATCGTCATTAGGAGGCCCTGAACGTTACAATTCACTATCAGTTTTTCGTCCCATTCGATAATCTAGACTCACAGCAGAACGGCCATAAGGTGCCCGAGGCAGCAATAGACCCATGGAGATAAGTCGGCTGGAGGACGATGTATTGAATCGGGACGCAATTTGAGTGTTCCATCGTCATTAGGAGGCCCTGAACGTTACAATTCACTATCAGTTTTTCGTCCGATTCGAAAATCTTTGAGTCACAGCTGAACGGCCATAAGGTGCCCGAGGCAGCAATAGACCCATGGAGACAAGTCGGCTGGGGACGATGTATTGAATCGGGACGCAATTTGAGTGATCCATCGTCATTAGGAGGCCCTGAACGTTACAATTCACTATCAGTTTTTCGTCCCATTCGATAATCTAGACTCACAGCAGAACGGCCATAAGGTGCCCGAGGCAGCAATAGACCCATGGAGTCAAGTCGGCTGCAGGACGATGTATTGAATCGGGACGCAATTTGAGTGTTCCATCGTCATTAGGAGGCCCTGAACGTTACAATTCACTATCAGTTTTTCGTCCGATTCGAAAATCTTTGAGTTACAGCTGAACGGCCATAAGGTGCCCGAGGCTGCAATAGACCCATGGAGACAGTCTGCTGGAGGACAATGTATTGAATCGGGACGCAATTTGAGTGATCCATCGTCAATAGGTGGCCCTGAACGTTACAATTCACTATCAGTTTTTCGTCCGATTCGAAAATCTTTGACTCACAGCAGAACGGCCATAAGGTGCCAAGGCAGCAATAGACCCATGGAGACATGTCGGCTGGAGGACGATGTATTGAATCGGGACGCAATTTGAGTGATCCATCGTCATTAGGTGGCCCTGAACGTTACAATTCACTATCAGTTTTTCGTCCGATTCGAAAATCTTTGACTCACAGCAGAACGGCCATAAGGTGCCCGAGGCAGCAATAGACCCATGGAGACAAGTCTTCTGGAGGACGATGTATTGAATCGGGACGCAATTTGAGTGATCCATCGTCATTAGGTGGCCCTGAAAGTTACAATTCACTATCAGTTTTTCGTCCGATTCGAAAATCTTTGACTCACAGCAGAACGGCCATAAGGTGCCCGAGGCAGCAATAGACCCATGGAGACAAGTCGGCTGGAGGACGATGTATTGAATCGGGACGCAATTTGAGTGATCCATCGTCATTAGGTGGCCCTGAACGTTACAATTCACTATCAGTTTTTCGTCCCATTCGATAATCTAGACTCACAGCAGAACGACCATAAGGTGCCCGAGGCAGCAATGGACCCATGGAGTCAGGTCGGCTGGAGGACGATGTACTGAATCGGGACGCAATTTGTGTGGTCCATCGTCATTAGGTGGCCCTGAATGTTACAATTCACTATCAGTTTTTCGTCCGATTTGAAAATCTTTGACTCACAGCAGAACGGCCATAAGGTGCCCGAGGCAGCAATAGACCCATGGAAACAAGTCTGCTGGAGGACGATGTATTGAATCGGGACGCAATTTGAGTGATCCATCGTCATTAGGTGGCCCTGAACGTTACAATTCACTATCAGTTTTTCATCCTATTCGATAATTTAGACTCACAGCAGAACGGCCATAAGGTGCCCGAGGCAGCAATAGTCCCATGGAGTCAAGTCGGCTAATGGACGATGTACTGAATCGGGACGCAATTTGTGTGGTCCATCGTCATTAGGTGGCCCTGAATGTTACAAATCACTATCAAGTTTTTCGTCCGATTCGAAAATCTTTGACTCACAGCAGAACGGCCATAAGGTGCCCGAGGCAGCAATCGACCCATGGAGACAAGTCTGCTGGAGGACGATGCATTGAATCGGGACGCAATTTGAGTGATCCATCGTCATTAGGTGGCCCTGAAAGTTACAATTCACTATCAGTTTTTCGTCCGATTCGAAAATCTTTGACTCACAGCAGAACGGCTATAAGGTGCCCGAGGCAACAATAGACCCATGGAAACAAGTCTGCTGGAGGACGATATATTGAATCGGGACGCAATTTGAGTGATCCATCGTCATTAGGTGGCCCTGAACGTTACAATTCACTATCAGTTTTTCGTCCCATTCGATAATCTAGACTCACAGCAGAACGGCCATAAAGTGCCTGAGGCAGCAATAGACCCATGGAGTCAGGTCGGCTGGAGGACGATGTACTGAATCGGGACGCAATTTGTGTGGTACATCGTCATTAGGTGGCCCTGAATGTTACAATTCACTATCAGTTTTTCGTCCGATTCGAAAATCTTTGACTCACAGCAGAACGGCCATAAGGTGCCCGAGGCTGCAATAGATCCATGGAGACAAGTCTGCTGGAGGACGATGTATTGAATCGGGACGCAATTTGAGTGTTCCATCGTCATTAGGAGGCCCTGAACGTTACAATTCACTATTAGTTTTTCGTCCGATTCGAAAATCTTTGAGTCACAGCAGGCCTGCCATAAGGTGCCCGAGGCAGCAATAGACCCATGGAGACAAGTCTGCTGGAGGACGATGTATTGAATCGGGACGCAATTTGAGAGATCTATCGTCATTAGGTGGCCCTGAACGTTACAATTCACTATCAGTTTTTCGTCCTTTTCGATAATCTAGACTCACAGCAGAACGGCCATAAGGTGCCCGAGGCAGCAATAGACCCATGGAGACAAGTCTGCTGGAGGACGATGTATTGAATCGGGACGCAATTTGAGTGATCCATCGTCATTAGGAGGCCCTGAACGTTACAATTCACTATCAGTCTTTTGTCCCATTCGATAATCTAGAATCTCAGCAGAACGGCCATAAGGCGCCCGAGGCAGCAATAGACCCATGGAGTCTAGTCGGCTGGAAGACGATGTATTGAATCGGGACGCAATTTGAGTGATCCATCGTCATTAGGTGGCCCTGAACGTTACAATTCACTATCAGTTTTTCATCCGATTCGAAAATCTTTGACTCACAGCAGAACGGCCATAAGGAGCCGGAGGCAGCAATAGACCTATGGAGACAAGTCTGCTGGAGGACGATGTATTGAATCGGGACGCAATTTGAGTGATCCATCGTCATTAGGAGGCCCTGAATCTTACAATTCACTATTAGTTTTTCGTCCCATTCGATAATCTAGACTCACAGCAGAACGGCCATAAGGTGCCCGAGGCAGCAATAGACCCATGGAGTCAAGTCGGCTGGAGGACCATGTATTGAATCGGGACGCAATTTGAGTGATCCATCGTCATTAGGAGGCCCTGAACGTTACAATTCACTATCAGTTTTTCGTCCCATTCGATAATCTAGACTCACAGCAGAACGGCCATAAGGTGCCCGAGGCAGCAATAGACCCAAGGAGTCAAGTCGGCTGGAGGACGATGTATTGAATCGGGACGCAATTTGAGAGATCTATCGTCATTAGGTGGCCCTGAACGTTACAATTCACTATCAGTTTTTCGTCCCTTTCGATAATCTAGACTCACAGCAGAACGGCCATAAGGTGCCAGAGGCAGCAATAGACCCATGGAGACAAGTCTGCTGGAGGACGATGTATTGAATCGGGACGCAATTTGAGTGATCCATCGTCATTAGGAGGCCCTGAACGTTACAATTCACTATCAGTCTTTTGTCCCATTCGATAATCTAGAATCTCAGCAGAACGGCCATAAGGTGCCCGAGGCAGCAATAGACCCATGGAGTCTAGTCGGCTGGAAGACGATGTATTGAATCGGGACGCAATTTGAGTGATCCATCGTCATTAGGTGGCCCTGAACGTTACAATTCACTATCAGTTTTACATCCCATTCTATAATCTAGACTCACAGCAGAACGGCCATAAGGTGCCCGAGGCAGCAATAGTCCCATGGAGTCAAGTCGGCTGGGGACGATGTATTGAATCGGGACGTAATTTGAGTGATCCATCGTCATTAGGTGGCCCCGAACGTTACAATTCACTATCAGTTTTTCGTCCCATTCGATAATCTAGATTCACAGCAGAACGGCCATAAGGTGCCCGAGGCAGCAATAGACCCATGGAGTCAACTCGGCTGGAGGACGATGTATTGAATCGGGACGCAATTTGCGTGGTCCATCGTCATTAGGTGGCCCTGAATGTTACAATTCACTATCAGTTTTTCGTCCGATTCGAAAATCTTTGACTCACAGCAGAACGGCCATTAGGTGCCCGAGGCAGCAATCGACCCATGGAGACAAGTCTGCTGGAGGACGATGTATTGAATCGGGACGCAATTTGAGTGTTCCATCGTCATTAGGAGACCCTGAACGTTACAATTCACTATCAGTTTTTCGTCCCATTCGATAATCTAGACTCACAGCAGAACGGCCATAAGGCGCCCGAGGCAGCAATAGACCCATGGAGTCAAGTCGGCTGGAGGACGATGTATTGAATCGGGACGCAATTTGAGTGATCCATCGTTATTAGGAGGCCCTGAACGTTACAATTCACTATCAGTTTTTCGTCCCATTCGATAATCTAGACTCACAGCAGAACGGCCATAAGGTGCCCGAGGCAGCAATAGACCCATGGAGACAAGTCTGCTGGAGGACGATGTATTGAATCGGGACGCAATTTGAGTGATCCATCGTCATTAGGAGGCCCTGAACGTTACAATTCACTATCAGTATTTTGTCCCATTCGATAATCTAGACTCACAGCAGAACGGCCATAAGGTGCCCGAGGCAGCAATAGACCCATGGAGTCAAGTCGGCTGGAATACGATGTATTGAATCGGGACGCAATTTGAGTGATCCATCGTCATTAGGTGGCCCTGAACGTTACAATTCACTATCAGTTTTTCGTCCAATTCGAAAATCTTTGAGTCACAGCAGGCCTGCCATAAGGTGCCCGAGGCAGCAATAGACCCATGTAGATAAGTCTGCTGGAGAACGATGTATTGAATCGGGACGCAATTTGAGTGATCCATCGTCATTAGGTGGCCCTGAACGTTACAATTCAGTATCAGTTTTTCGTCCCATTCCATAAACTAGATTCACAGCAGAACGGCCATAAGGTGCCCGAGGCAGCTATAGACCCATGGAGTCAAGTCGGCTGGAGGACGATGTATTGATTCGGGACGCAATTTGAGTGATCCATCGTCATTAGGAGGCCCTGAACGTTACAATTCACTATCAGTTTTTCGTCCCATTCTATAATCTAGACTCACAGCAGAACGGCCATAAGGTGCCCGAGGCAGCAATAGACCCATGGAGTCAAGTCGGCTGGAGGACGATGTATTGAATCGGGACGCAATTTGAGTGATCCATCGTCATTAGGTGGCCCTGAACGTTACAATTCACTATCAGTTTTTCGTCCCATTCGATAATCTAGACTCACAGCAGAACCGCCATAAGGTGCCCGAGGCAGCAATAGACCCATGGAGACAAGTCTGCTGGAGGACGATGTATTGAATCGGGACGCAATTTGAGTGATCCATCGTCATTAGGTGGCCCTGAACGTTACAATTCACTATTAGTTTTTTGTCCCGTTCGATAATCAAGACTCACAGCAGAACGGCCATAAGGTGCCCGAGGCAGCAATAGACCCATGGAGTCAAGTCGGCTGGAGGACCATGTATTGAATCGGGACGCAGTTTGAGTGATCCATCGTCATTAGGTGGCCCTTAACGTTACAATTCACTATCAGTTTTTCGTCCCATTCGATAATCTAGATTCACAGCATAACGGCCATAAGGTGCCCGTGGCAGCAATAGACCCATGGAGTCAACTCGGCTGGAGGACGATGTATTGAATCGGGACCCAATTTGCGTGGTCCATCGTCATTAGGTGGCCCTAAATGTTACAATTCACTATCAGTTTTTCGTCCGATTCGAAAGTCTTTGACTCACAGCAGAACGGCCATTAGGTGCCCGAGGCAGCAATAGACCAATGGAGACAAGTCCGCTGGAGGACGATGTATTGAATCGGGACGCAATTTGAGTGTTCCATCGTCATTAGGAGGCCCTGAACGTTCCAATTTACCATCAGTTTTTCGTCCGATTCGAAACTCTTTGACTCACAGCAGAACGGCCATAAGGTGCCCGAGGCAGCAATAGACCCATGGAGACAAGTCGGCTGGAGGACGATATATTGAATCGGGACGCAATTTGAGTGATCCATCGTCATTGGGTTACCCTGAAAGTTACAATTCACTATCAGTTTTTCGTCCGATTCGAAAATCTTTGACTCACAGCAGAGCGGCCATAAGGTGCCCGAGGCAGCAATAGACCCATGGAAACAAGTCTGCTGGAGGACGATATATTGAATCGGGACGCAATTTGAGTGATCCATCGTCATTAGGTGGCCCTGCCGTTACAATTCACTATCAGTTTTTCGTCCCATTCGATAATCTAGACTCACAGCAGCACGGCCATAAGGTGCCTGAGGCAGCAATAGACCCATGGAGTCAGGTCGGCTGGAGGACGATGTACTGAATCGGGACGCAATTTGTGTGGTCCATCGTCATTAGGTGGCCCTGAATGTTACAATACACTATCAGTTTTTCGCCCGATTCGAAAATCTTTGACTCACAGCAGAACGGCCATAAGGTGCCCGAGGCTGCAATAGACCCATGGAGACAAGTCTGCTGGAGGACGATGTATTGAATCGGGACGCAATTTGAGTGTTCCATCGTCATTAGGAGGCCCTGAACGTTACAATTCACTATTAGTTTTTCGTCCGATTCGAAAATCTTTGAGTCATAGCAGGCCTGCCATAAGGTGCCCGAGGCAGCAATAGACCCATGGAGACAAGTCTGCTGGAGGACGATGTATTGAATCGGGACGCAATTTGAGTGATCCATCGTCATTAGGTGGCCCTGAACGTTACAATTCACTATCAGTTTTTCATCCCATTCTATAATCTAGACTCACAGCAGAACGGCCATAAGGTGCCCGAGGCAGCAATAGTCCCATGGAGTCAAGTCGGCTAGTGGACGATGTACTGAATCGGGACGCAATTTGTGTGGTCCATCGTCATTAGGTGGCCCTGAATGTTACAAATCACTATCAGTTTTTCGTCCGATTCGAAAATCTTTGACTCACAGCAGAACGGCCATAAGGTGCCCGTGGCAGCAATCGACCCATGGAGACAAGTCTGCTGGAGGACGATGTATTGAATCGGGACGCAATTTGAGTGATCCATCGTCATTAGGTGGCCCTGAATGTTACAATTCACTATCAGTTTTTCGTCCGATTCGAAAATCTTTGACTCACAGCAGAACGGCCATAAGGTGCCCGAGGCAGCAATAGACCCATGGAGTCAACTCGGCTGGAGGACGATGTGTTGAATCGGGACGCAATTTGCGTGGTCCATCGTCATTAGGTGGCCCTGAATGTTACAATTCACTATCAGTTTTTCGTCCGATTCGAAAATCTTTGACTCACAGGAGAACGGCCATTAGGTGCCCGAGGCAGCAATCGACCCATGGAGACAAGTCTGCTGGAGGACGATGTATTGAATCGGGACGCAATTTGAGTGATCCATCGTCATTAGGAGGCCCTGAACGTTACGATTCACTATTAGTTTTTCGTCCCATTCGATAATCTAGACTCACAGCAGAACGGCCATAAGGTGCCCGAGGCAGCAATAGACCCATGGAGTCAAGTCGGCTGGAGGACCATGTATTGAATCGGGACGCAATTTGAGTGATCCATCGTCATTAGGAGGCCCTGAACGTTACAATTCACTATCAGTTTTTCGTCCCATTCGATAATCTAGACACACAGCAGAACGGCCATAAGGTGCCCGAGGCAGCAATAGACCCATGGAGTCAAGTCGGCTGGAGGACAATGTATTGAATCGGGACGCAATTTGAGAGATCTATCGTCAGTAGGTGGCCCTGAACGTTACAATTCACTATCAGTTTTTCGTCCCATTCGATAATCTAGACTCACAGCAGAACGGCCATAAGGTGCCCGAGGCAGCAATAGACCCATGGAGTCTAGTCGGCTGGAAGACGATGTATTGAATCGGGACGCAATTTGAGTGATCCATCGTCATTAGGTGGCCCTGAACGTTACAATTCACTATCAGTTTTTCGTCCGATTCGAAAATCTTTGACTCACAGCAGAACGGCCATTAGGTGCCCGAGGCAGCAATAGACGCATGGAGACAAGTCTGCTGAAGGACGATGTATTGAATCGGGACGCAATTTGAGTGTTCCATCGTCATTAGGAGGCCCTGAACGTTACAATTCACTATCAGTTTTTCGTCCGATTCGAAAATCTTTGAGTCACAGCAGGCCTGCCATAAGGTGCCCGAGGCAGCAATAGACCCATGGAGTCAAGTCGGCTGGAGGACCATGTATTGAATCGGGACGCAATTTGAGTGATCCATCGTCATTAGGAGGCCCTGAACGTTACATTCCACTATCAGTTTTTCGTCCCATTCGATAATCTAGACTCACAGCAGAACGGCCATAAGGTGCCCGAGGCAACAATAGACCCATGGAGTCAAGTCGGCTGGAGGACGATGTATTGAATCGGGACGCAATTTGAGAGATCTATCGTCAGTAGGTGGCCCTGAACGTTACAATTCACTATCAGTTTTTCGTCCCATTCGATAATCTAGACTCACAGCAGATCGGCCATAAGGTGCCCGAGGCAGCAATAGACCCATGGAGTCTAGTCGGCTGGAAGACGATGTATTGAATCGGGACGCAATTTGAGTGATCCATCGTCATTAGGTGGCCCTGAACGTTACATTCCACTATCAGTTTTTCGTCCCATTCGATAATCTAGACTCACAGCAGAACGGCCATAAGGTGCCCGAGGCAACAATAGACCCATGGAGTCAAGTCGGCTGGAGGACGATGTATTGAATCGGGACGCAATTTGAGAGATCTATCGTCAGTAGGTGGCCCTGAACGTTACAATTCACTATCAGTTTTTCGTCCCATTCGATAATCTAGACTCACAGCAGATCGGCCATAAGGTGCCCGAGGCAGCAATAGACCCATGGAGTCAAGTCGGCTGGAATACGATGTATTGAATCGGGACGCAATTTGAGTGATCCATCGTCATTAGGTGGCCCTGAACGTTACAATTCACTATCAGTTTTTCGTCCAATTCGAAAATCTTTGAGTCACAGCAGGCCTGCCATAAGGTGCCCGAGGCAGCAATAGACCCATGTAGATAAGTCTGCTGGAGAACGATGTATTGAATCGGGACGCAATTTGAGTGATCCATCGTCATTAGGTGGCCCTGAACGTTACAATTCAGTATCAGTTTTTCGTCCCATTCCATAATCTAGATTCACAGCAGAACGGCCATAAGGTGCCCGAGGCAGCTATAGACCCATGGAGTCAAGTCGGCTGGAGGACGATGTATTGATTCGGGACGCAATTTGAGTGATCCATCGTCATTAGGAGGCCCTGAACGTTACAATTCACTATCAGTTTTTCGTCCCATTCTATAATCTAGACTCACAGCAGAACGGCCATAAGTTGCCCGAGGCAGCAATAAACCCATGGAGTCAAGTCGGCTATAGGACGATGTATTGAATCGGGACGCAATTTGAGTGATCCATCGTCATTAGGTGGCCCTGAACGTTACAATTCACTATCAGTTTTTCGTCCCATTCGATAATCTAGACTCACAGCAGAACCGCCATAAGGTGCCCGAGGCAGCAATAGACCCATGGAGACAAGTCTGCTGGAGGACGATGTATTGAATCGGGACGCAATTTGAGTGATCCATCGTCATTAGGTGGCCCTGAACGTTACAATTCACTATTAGTTTTTTGTCCCATTCGATAATCAAGACTCACAGCAGAACGGCCATAAGGTGCCCGAGGCAGCAATAGACCCATGGAGTCAAGTCGGCTGGAGGACCATGTATTGAATCGGGACGCAGTTTGAGTGATCCATCGTCATTAGGTGGCCCTTAACGTTACAATTCACTATCAGTTTTTCGTCCCATTCGATAATCTAGATTCACAGCATAACGGCCATAAGGTGCCCGTGGCAGCAATAGACCCATGGAGTCAACTCGGCTGGAGGACGATGTATTGAATCGGGACCCAATTTGCGTGGTCCATCGTCATTAGGTGGCCCTAAATGTTACAATTCACTATCAGTTTTTCGTCCGATTCGAAAGTCTTTGACTCACAGCAGAACGGCCATTAGGTGCCCGAGGCAGCAATAGACCAATGGAGACAAGTCCGCTGGAGGACGATGTATTGAATCGGGACGCAATTTGAGTGTTCCATCGTCATTAGGAGGCCCTGAACGTTCCAATTTACCATCAGTTTTTCGTCCGATTCGAAACTCTTTGACTCACAGCAGAACGGCCATAAGGTGCCCGAGGCAGCAATAGACCCATGGAGACAAGTCGGCTGGAGGACGATATATTGAATCGGGACGCAATTTGAGTGATCCATCGTCATTAGGTTACCCTGAAAGTTACAATTCACTATCAGTTTTTCGTCCGATTCGAAAATCTTTGACTCACAGCAGAGCGGCCATAAGGTGCCCGAGGCAGCAATAGACCCATGGAAACAAGTCTGCTGGAGGACGATATATTGAATCGGGACGCAATTTGAGTGATCCATCGTCATTAGGTGGCCCTGCCGTTACAATTCACTATCAGTTTTTCGTCCCATTCGATAATCTAGACTCACAGCAGCACGGCCATAAGGTGCCTGAGGCAGCAATAGACCCATGGAGTCAGGTCGGCTGGAGGACGATGTACTGAATCGGGACGCAATTTGTGTGGTCCATCGTCATTAGGTGGCCCTGAATGTTACAATACACTATCAGTTTTTCGTCCGATTCGAAAATCTTTGACTCACAGCAGAACGGCCATAAGGTGCCCGAGGCTGCAATAGACCCATGGAGACAAGTCTGCTGGAGGACGATGTATTGAATCGGGACGCAATTTGAGTGTTCCATCGTCATTAGGAGGCCCTGAACGTTACAATTCACTATTAGTTTTTCGTCCGATTCGAAAATCTTTGAGTCATAGCAGGCCTGCCATAAGGTGCCCGAGGCAGCAATAGACCCATGGAGACAAGTCTGCTGGAGGACGATGTATTGAATCGGGACGCAATTTGAGTGATCCATCGTCATTAGGTGGCCCTGAACGTTACAATTCACTATCAGTTTTTCATCCCATTCTATAATCTAGACTCACAGCAGAACGGCCATAAGGTGCCCGAGGCAGCAATAGTCCCATGGAGTCAAGTCGGCTAGTGGACGATGTACTGAATCGGGACGCAATTTGTGTGGTCCATCGTCATTAGGTGGCCCTGAATGTTACAAATCACTATCAGTTTTTCGTCCGATTCGAAAATCTTTGACTCACAGCAGAACGGCCATAAGGTGCCCGTGGCAGCAATCGACCCATGGAGACAAGTCTGCTGGAGGACGATGTATTGAATCGGGACGCAATTTGAGTGATCCATCGTCATTAGGTGGCCCTGAATGTTACAATTCACTATCTGTTTTTCGTCCGATTCGAAAATCTTTGACTCACAGCAGAACGGCCATAAGGTGCCCGAGGCAGCAATAGACCCATGGAGTCAACTCGGCTGGAGGACGATGTGTTGAATCGGGACGCAATTTGCGTGGTCCATCGTCATTAGGTGGCCCTGAATGTTACAATTCACTATCAGTTTTTCGTCCGATTCGAAAATCTTTGACTCACAGGAGAACGGCCATTAGGTGCCCGAGGCAGCAATCGACCCATGGAGACAAGTCTGCTGGAGGACGATGTATTGAATCGGGACGCAATTTGAGTGATCCATCGTCATTAGGAGGCCCTGAACGTTACGATTCACTATTAGTTTTTCGTCCCATTCGATAATCTAGACTCACAGCAGAACGGCCATAAGGTGCCCGAGGCAGCAATAGACCCATGGAGTCAAGTCGGCTGGAGGACCATGTATTGAATCGGGACGCAATTTGAGTGATCCATCGTCATTAGGAGGCCCTGAACGTTACAATTCACTATCAGTTTTTCGTCCCATTCGATAATCTAGACACACAGCAGAACGGCCATAAGGTGCCCGAGGCAGCAATAGACCCATGGAGTCAAGTCGGCTGGAGGACAATGTATTGAATCGGGACGCAATTTGAGAGATCTATCGTCAGTAGGTGGCCCTGAACGTTACAATTCACTATCAGTTTTTCGTCCCATTCGATAATCTAGACTCACAGCAGAACGGCCATAAGGTGCCCGAGGCAGCAATAGACCCATGGAGTCTAGTCGGCTGGAAGACGATGTATTGAATCGGGACGCAATTTGAGTGATCCATCGTCATTAGGTGGCCCTGAACGTTACAATTCACTATCAGTTTTTCGTCCGATTCGAAAATCTTTGACTCACAGCAGAACGGCCATTAGGTGCCCGAGGCAGCAATAGACGCATGGAGACAAGTCTGCTGAAGGACGATGTATTGAATCGGGACGCAATTTGAGTGTTCCATCGTCATTAGGAGGCCCTGAACGTTACAATTCACTATCAGTTTTTCGTCCGATTCGAAAATCTTTGAGTCACAGCAGGCCTGCCATAAGGTGCCCGAGGCAGCAATAGACCCATGGAGTCAAGTCGGCTGGAGGACCATGTATTGAATCGGGACGCAATTTGAGTGATCCATCGTCATTAGGAGGCCCTGAACGTTACATTCCACTATCAGTTTTTCGTCCCATTCGATAATCTAGACTCACAGCAGAACGGCCATAAGGTGCCCGAGGCAACAATAGACCCATGGAGTCAAGTCGGCTGGAGGACGATGTATTGAATCGGGACGCAATTTGAGAGATCTATCGTCAGTAGGTGGCCCTGAACGTTACAA
Source organism: Schistocerca cancellata (assembly GCF_023864275.1). Taxonomy (NCBI): domain Eukaryota; kingdom Metazoa; phylum Arthropoda; class Insecta; order Orthoptera; family Acrididae; genus Schistocerca; species Schistocerca cancellata. The sequence continues at coordinate 2,250,710 of NW_026047143.1, read as the reverse complement.
TTCACTATCAGTTTTTCGTCCCATTCGATAATCTAGACTCACAGCAGATCGGCCATAAGGTGCCCGAGGCAGCAATAGACCCATGGAGTCTAGTCGGCTGGAAGACGATGTATTGAATCGGGACGCAATTTGAGTGATCCATCGTCATTAGGTGGCCCTGAACGTTACAATTCACTATCAGTTTTTCGTCCGATTCGAAAATCTTTGACTCACAGCAGAACGGCCATTAGGTGCCCGAGGCAGCAATAGACGCATGGAGACAAGTCTGCTGGAGGACGATGTATTGAATCGGGACGCAATTTGAGTGTTCCATCGTCATTAGGAGGCCCTGAACGTTACAATTCACTATCAGTTTTTCGTCCGATTCGAAAATCTTTGAGTCACAGCAGGCCTGCCATAAGGTGCCCGAGGCAGCAATAGACCCATGGAGACAAGTCTGCCTGAGGACGATGTATTGAATCGGGACGCAATTTGAGTGATCCATCGTCATTAGGTGGCCCTGACCGTTACAATTCACTATCAGTTTTTCGTCCCATTCGATAATCTAAATTCACAGCAGAACGGCCATAAGGTGCCCGAGGCAGCAATAGACCCATGGAGTCAACTCGGCTGGAGGACGATGTATTGAATCGGGACGTAATTTGCGTGGTCCATCGTCATTAGGTGGCCCTGAACGTTACAATTCACTATCAGTTTTTCGTCCCATTCGATAATCTAGACTCACAGCAGAACGGCCATAAGGTGCCCGAGGCAGCAATAGTCCCATGGAGTCAACTCGGCTGGAGGACGATGTATTGAATCGGGACGCAATTTGCGTGGTCCATCGTCATTAGGTGGCCCTGAATGTTACAATTCACTATCAGTTTTTCGTCCGATTCGAAAATCTTTGACTCACAGCAGAACGGCCATTAGGTGCCCGAGGCAGCAATCGACCCATGGAGACAAGTCTGCTGGAGGACGATGTATTGAATCGGGACGCAATTTGAGTGATCCATCGTCATTAGGAGGCCCTGAACGTTACAATTCACTATTAGTTTTTCGTCCCATTCGATAATCTGGACTCACAGCAGAACGGCCATAAGGTGCCCGAGGCAGCAATAGACCCATGGAGTCAAGTCGCCTGGAGGACCATGTATTGAATCGGGACGCAATTTGAGTGATCCATCGTCATTAGGAGACCCTGAACGTTACAATTCACTATCAGTTTTTCGTCCCATTCGATAATCTAGACTCACAACAGAACGGCCATAAGGTGCCCGAGGCAGCAATAGACCCATGGAGTCAAGTCGGCTGGAGGACGATGTATTGAATCGGGACGCAATTTGAGAGATCTATCGTCATTAGGTGGCCCTGAACGTTACAATTCACTATCAGTTTTTCGTCCCATTCGATAATCTAGACTCACAGCAGAACGGCCATAAGGTGCCCGAGGCAGCAATAGACCCATGGAGACAAGTCTGCTGAAGGACGATGTATTGAATCGGATCGCAATTTGAGTGATCCATCGTCATTAGGAGGCCCTGAACGTTACAATTCACTATCAGTTTTTTGTCCCATTCGATAATCTAGAATCTCAGCAGAACCGCCATAAGGTGCCCGAGGCAGCAATAGACCCATGGAGTCTAGTCGGCTGGAAGACGATGTATTGAATCGGGACGCAATTTGAGTGATCCTTCGTCATTAGGTGGCCCTGAACGTTACAATTCACTATCAGTTTTTCGTCCGATTCGAAAATCTTTGACTCACAGCAGAACGGCCATTAGGTGCCCGAGGCAGCAATAGACGCATGGAGACAAGTCTGCCTGAGGACGATGTATTGAATCGGGACGCAATTTGAGTGATCCATCGTCATTAGGTGGCCCTGAACGTTACAATTCACTATCAGTTTTTCGTCCCATTCGATAATCTAAATTCACAGCAGAACGCACATAAGGTGCCCGAGGCAGCAATAGACCCATGGAGTCAACTCGGCTGGAGGACGATGTATTGAATCGGGACGCAATTTGCGTGGTCCATCGTCATTAGGCGGCCCTGAACGTTACAATTCACTATCAGTTTTTCGTCCCATTCGATAATCTAGACTCACAGCAGAACGGCCATAAGGTGCCCGAGGCAGCAATAGTCCCATGGAGTCAACTCGGCTGGAGGACGATGTATTGAATCGGGACGCAATTTGCGTGGTCCATCGTCATTAGGTGGCCCTGAATGTTACAATTCACTAACAGTTTTTCGTCCGATTCGAAAATCTTTGACTCACAGCAGAACGGCCATTAGGTGCCCGAGGCAGCAATCGACCCATGGAGACAAGTCTGCTGGAGGACGATGTATTGAATCGGGACGCAATTTGAGTGATCCATCGTCATTAGGAGGCCCTGAACGTTACAATTCACTATTAGTTTTTCGTCCCATTCGATAATCTAGACTCACAGCAGAACGGCCATAAGGTGCCCGAGGCAGCAATAGACCCATGGAGTCAAGTCGGCTGGAGGACCATGTATTGAATCGGGACGCAATTTGAGAGATCTATCGTCATTAGGTGGCCCTGAACGTTACACTTCACTATCAGTTTTTCGTCCCATTCGATAATCTAGACTCACAGCAGAACGGCCATAAGGTGCCCGAGGCAGCAATAGACCCATGGAGACAAGTCTGCTGGAGGACGATGTATTGAATCGGGACGCAATTTGAGTGATCCATCGTCATTAGGAGGCCCTGAACGTTACAATTCACTATCAGTTTTTCGTCCGATTCGAAAATCTTTGACTCACAGCAGAACGGCCATTAGGTGCCCGAGGCAGCAATAGACGCATGGAGACAAGTCTGCTGGAGGACGATGTATTGAATCGAACGCAATTTGAGTGATCCATCGTCATTAGGAGGCCCTGAACGTTACAATTCACTATCAGTTTTCCGTCCGATTCGAAAATCTTTGAGTCACAGCAGGCCTGCCATAAGGTACCCGAGGCAGCAATAGACCCATGGAGACAAGTCGGCTGGAGGACGATATATTGAATCGGGACGCAATTTGAGTGATCCATCGTCATTAGGTTACCCTGAAAGTTACAATTCACTATCAGTTTTTCGTCCGATTCGAAAATCTTTGACTCACAGCAGAACGGCCATAAGGTGCCCGAGGCAGCAATAGACCCATGGAAACAAGTCTGCTGGAGGACGATATATTGAATCGGGACGCAATTTGAGTGATCCATCGTCATTAGGTGGCCCTGCCGTTACAATTCACTATCAGTTTTTCGTCCCATTCGATAATCTAGACTCACAGCAGCACGGCCATAAGGTGCCTGAGGCAGCAATAGACCCATGGAGTCAGGTCGGCTGGAGGACGATGTACTGAATCGGGACGCAATTTGTGTGGTCCATCGTCATTAGGTGGCCCTGAATGTTACAATTCACTATCAGTTTTTCGTCCGATTCGAAAATCTTTGACTCACAGCAGAACGGCCATAAGGTGCCCGAGGCTGCAATAGACCCATGGAGACAAGTCTGCTGGAGGACGATGTATTGAATCGGGACGCAATTTGAGTGATCCATCGTCATTAGGAGGCCCTGAACGTTACAATTCACTATTAGTTTTTCGTCCGATTCGAAAATCTTTGAGTCACAGCAGGCCTGCCATAAGGTGCCCGAGGCAGCAATAGACCCATGGAGACAAGTCTGCTGGAGGACGATGTATTGAATCGGGACGCAATTTGAGTGATCCATCGTCATTAGGTGGCCCTGAACGATACAATTCACTATCAGTTTTTCATCCCATTCTATAATCTAGGCTCACAGCAGAACGGCCATAAGGTGCCCGAGGCAGCAATAGTCCCATGGAGTCAAGTCGGCTAGTGGACGATGTACTGAATCGGGACGCAATTTGTGTGGTCCATCGTCATTAGGTGGCCCTGAACGTTACAATTCACTATCAGTTTTTCGTCCCATTCGATAATCTAGACTCACAGCAGAACGGCCATAAGGTGCCCGAGGCAGCAATAGACCCATGGAGACAAGTCTGCTGGAGGACGATGTATTGAATCGGGACGCAATTTGAGTGATCCATCGTCATCAGGAGGCCCTGAACGTTACAATTCACTATCAGTTTTTCGTCCGATTCGAAAATCTTTGACTCACAGCAGAACGGCCATTAGGTGCCCGAGGCAGCAATAGACGCATGGAGACAAGTCTGCTGGAGGACGATGTATTGAATCGAACGCAATTTGAGTGTTCCATCGTCATTAGGAGGCCCTGAACGTTACAATTCACTATCAGTTTTTCGTCCGATTCGAAAATCTTTGAGTCACAGCAGGCCTGCCATAAGGTACCCGAGGCAGCAATAGACCCATGGAGACAAGTCGGCTGGAGGACGATATATTGAATCGGGACGCAATTTGAGTGATCCATCGTCATTAGGTTACCCTGAAAGTTACAATTCACTATCAGTTTTTCGTCCGATTCGAAAATCTTTGACTCACAGCAGAACGGCCATAAGGTGCCCGAGGCAGCAATAGACCCATGGAAACAAGTCTGCTGGAGGACGATATATTGAATCGGGACGCAATTTGAGTGATCCATCGTCATTAGGTGGCCCTGCCGTTACAATTCACTATCAGTTTTTCGTCCCATTCGATAATCTAGACTCACAGCAGCACGGCCATAAGGTGCCTGAGGCAGCAATAGACCCATGGTGTCAGGTCGGCTGGAGGACGATGTACTGAATCGGGACGCAATTTGTGTGGTCCATCGTCATTAGGTGGCCCTGAATGTTACAATTCACTATCAGTTTTTCGTCCGATTCGAAAATCTTGGACTCACAGCAGAACGGCCATAAGGTGCCCGAGGCTGCAATAGACCCATGGAGACAAGTCTGCTGGAGGACGATGTATTGAATCGGGACGCAATTTGAGTGATCCATCGTCATTAGGAGGCCCTGAATGTTACAATTCACTATCAGTTTTTCGTCCGATTCGAAAATCTTTGACTCACAGCAGAACGGCCATAAGGTGCCCGAGGCAGCAATAGACCCATGGAGTCAACTCGGCTGGAGGACGATGTGTTGAATCGGGACGCAATTTGCGTGGTCCATAGTCATTAGGTGGCACTGAATGTTACAATTCACTATCAGTTTTTCGTCCGATTCAAAAATCTTTGACTCACAGCAGAACGGCCATTAGGTGCCCGAGGCAGCAATCGACCCATGGAGACAAGTCTGCTGGAGGACGATGTATTGAATCGGGACGCAATTTGAGTGATCCATCGTCATTAGGAGGCCCTGAACGTTACAATTCACTATTAGATTTTCGTCCCATTCGATAATCTAGACTCACAGCAGAACGGCCATAAGGTGCCCGAGGCAGCAATAGACCCATGCAGTCAAGTCGGCTGGAGGACCATGTATTGAATCGGGACGCAATTTGAGTGATCCATCGTCATTAGGAGGCCCTGAACGTTACAATTCACTATCACTTTTTCGTCCCATTCGATAATCTAGACTCACAGCAGAACGGCCATAATGTGCCCGAGGCAGCAATAGACCCATGGAGTCAAGTCGGCTGGAGGACGATGTATTGAATCGGGACGCAATTTGAGAGATCTATCGTCAGTAGGTGGCCCTGAACGTTACAATTCACTATCAGTTTTTCGTCCCATTCGATAATCTAGACTCACAGCAGAACGGCCATAAGGTGCCCGAGGCAGCAATAGACCCATGGAGTCTAGTCGGCTGGAAGACGATGTATTGAATCGGGACGCAATTTGAGTGATCCATCGTCATTAGGTGGCCCTGAACGTTACAATTCACTATCAGTTTTTCGTCCGATTCGAAAATCTTTGACTCACAGCAGAACGGCCATTAGGTGCCCGAGGCAGCAATAGACGCATGGAGACAAGTCTGCTGGAGGACGATGTATTGAATCGGGACGCAATTTGAGTGTTCCATCGTCATTAGGAGGCCCTGAACGTTACAATTCACTATCAGTTTTTCGTCCGATTCGAAAATCTTTGAGTCACAGCAGGCCTGCCATAAGGTGCCCGAGGCAGCAATAGACCCATGGAGACAAGTCTGCCTGAGGAAGATGTATTGAATCGGGACGCAATTTGAGTGATCCATCGTCATTAGGTGGCCCTGAACGTTACAATTCACTATCAGTTTTTCGTCCCATTCGATAATCTAAATTCACAGCAGAACGGCCATAAGGTGCCCGAGGCAGCAATAGACCCATGGAGTCAACTCGGCTGGAGGACGATGTATTGAATCGGGACGTAATTTGCGAGGTCCATCGTCATTAGGAGGCCCTGAACGTTACAATTCACTATCAGTTTTTCGTCCCATTCGATAATCTAGACTCACAGCAGAACGGCCATAAGGTGCCCGAGGCAGCAATAGTCCCATGGAGTCAACTCGGCTGGAGGACGATGTATTGAATCGGGACGCAATTTGCGTGGTCCATCGTCATTAGGTGGCCCTGAATGCTACAATTCACTATCAGTTTTTCGTCCGATTCGAAAATCTTTGACTCACAGCAGAACGGCCATTAGGTGCCCGAGGCAGCAATAGACCCATGGAGTCAAGTCGGCTGGAGGACCATGTATTGAATCGGGACGCAATTTGAGTGATCCATCGTCATTAGGAGGCCCTGAACGTTACAATTCACTATTAGTTTTTCGTCCCATTCGATAATCTAGACTCACAGCAGAGCGGCCATAAGGTGCCCGAGGCAGCAATAGACCCATGGAGTCAAGTCGGCTGGAGGACCATGTATTGAATCGGGACGCAATTTGAGTGATCCATCGTCATTAGGAGGCCCTGAACGTTACAATTCACTATCAGTTTTTCGTCCCATTCGATAATCTAGACTCACAGCAGAACGGCCATAAGGTGCCCGAGGCAGCAATAGACCCATGGAGTCAAGTCGGCTGGAGGACGATGTATTGAATCGGGACGCAATTTGAGAGATCTATCGTCATTAGGTGGCCCTGAACGTTACAATTCACTATCAGTTTTTCGTCCCATTCGATAATCTAGACTCACAGCAGAACGGCCATAAGGTGCCCGAGGCAGCAATAGACCCATGGAGACAAGTCTGCTGGAGGACGATGTATTGAATCGGATCGCAATTTGAGTGATCCATCGTCATTAGGAGGCCCTGAACGTTACAATTCACTATCAGTTTTTTGTCCCATTCGATAATCTAGAATCTCAGCAGAACCGCCATAAGGTGCCCGAGGCAGCAATAGACCCATGGAGTCTAGTCGGCTGGAAGACGATGTATTGAATCGGGACGCAATTTGAGTGATCCATCGTCATTAGGTGGCCCTGAACGTTACAATTCACTATCAGTTTTTCGTCCGATTCGAAAATCTTTGACTCACAGCAGAACGGCCATAAAGTGCCCGAGGCAGCAATAGACGCATGGAGACAAGTCTGCTGGAGGACTTTGTATTGAATCGGGACGCAATTTGAGTGTTCCATCGTCATTAGGAGGCCCTGAACGTTACAATTCACTATCAGTTTTTCGTCCGATTCGAAAATCTTTGACTCACAGCAGAACGGCCATAAAGTGCCCCAGGCAGCAATAGACGCATGGAGACAAGTCTGCTGGAGGACGATGTATTGAATCACGACGCAATTTGAGTGATCCATCGTCATTAGGTGGCCCTGAACGTTACAATTCACTATCAGTTTTTCGTCCCATTCGATAATCTAGACTCACAGCAGAACGGCCATAAGGTGCCCGAGGCAGCAATAGACCCATGGAGACAAGTCGGCTGGAGGACGATGTATTGAATCGGGACGCAATTTGAGTGATCCATCGTCATTAGGTGGCCATGAACGTTACAATTCACTATCAGTTTTTCGTCCCATTCGATAATCTAGATTCACAGCAGAACGGCCATAAGGTGCCCGAGGCAGCAATAGACCCATGGAGTCAACTCGGCTGGAGGACGATGTATTGAATCGGGACGCAATTTGCGTGGTCCATCGTCATTAGGTGGCCCTGAATGTTACAATTCACTATCAGTTTTTCGTCCGATTCGAAAATCTTTGACTCACAGCAGAACGGCCATAAGGTGCCCGAGGCAGCAATAGACCCATGGAGTCAACTCGGCTGGAGGACGATGTGTTGAATCGGGACGCAATTTGCGTGGTCCATCGTCATTAGGTGGCCCTGAATGTTACAATTCACTATCAGTTTTTCGTCCGATTCGAAAATCTTTGACTCACAGCAGAACGGCCATTAGGTGCCCGAGGCAGCAATCGACCCATGGAGACAAGTCTGCTGGAGGACGATGTATTGAATCGGGACGCAATTTGAGTGATCCATCGTCATTAGGAGGCCCTGAACGTTACAATTCACTATTAGTTTTTCATCCCATTCGATAATCTAGACTCACAGCAGAACGGCCATAAGGTGCCCGAGGCAGCAATAGACCCATGGAGTCAAGTCGGCTGGAGGACCATGTATTGAATCGGGACGCAATTTGAGTGATCCATCGTCATTAGGAGGCCCTGAACGTTACAATTCACTATCACTATTTCGTCCCATTCGATAATCTAGACTCACAGCAGAACGGCCATAATGTGCCCGAGGCAGCAATAGACCCATGGAGTCAAGTCGGCTGGAGGACGATGTATTGAATCGGGACGCAATTTGAGAGATCTATCGTCAGTAGGTGGCCCTGAACGTTACAATTCACTATCAGTTTTTCGTCCCATTCGATAATCTAGACTCACAGCAGAACGGCCATAAGGTGCCCGAGGCAGCAATAGACCCATGGAGTCTAGTCGGCTGGAAGACGATGTATTGAATCGGGACGCAATTTGAGTGATCCATCGTCATTAGGTGGCCCTGAACGTTACAATTCACTATCAGTTTTTCGTCCGATTCGAAAATCTTTGACTCACAGCAGAACGGCCATTAGGTGCCCGAGGCAGCAATAGACGCATGGAGACAAGTCTGCTGGAGGACGATGTATTGAATCGGGACGCAATTTAAGTGATCCATCGTCATTAGGAGGCCCTGAACGTTACAATTCACTATCAGTTTTTCATCCCATTCTATAATCTAGACTCACAGCAGAACGGCCATAAGGTGCCCGAGGCAGCAATAGTCCCATGGAGTCAAGTCGGCTGGGGACGATGTATTGAATCGGGACGCAATTTGAGTGATCCATCGTCATTAGGTGGCCCTGAATGTTACATATCACTATCAGATTTTCGTCCGATTCGAAAATCTTTGACTCACAGCAGAACGGCCATTAGGTGCCCGAGGCAGCAATCGACCCATGGAGACAAGTCTGCTGGAGGACGATGTATTGAATAGGGACGCAATTTGAGTGATCCATCGTCATTAGGAGACCCTGAACGTTACAATTCACTATCAGTTTTTCGTCCCATTCGATAATCAAGACTCACAGCAGAACGGCCATAAGGTGCCCGAGGCAGCAATAACCCATGGGGTCAAGTCGGCTGGAGGACGATGTATTGAATCGGGACGCAATTTGAGTGATCCATCGTCATTAGGAGGCCCTGAACGTTACAATTCACTATCAGTTTTTCGTACCATTCGATAATCTAGACTCACAGCAGAACGGCCATAAGGTGCCCGAGACAGCAATAGACCCATGGAGACAAGTCTGCTGGAGGACGATGTATTGAATCGGGACGCAATTTGAGTGATCCATCGTCATTAGGAGGCCCTGAACGTTACAATTCACTATCAGTTTTTTGTCCCATTCGATAATCGAGACTCACAGCAGAACGGCCATAAAGTGCCCGAGGCAGCAATAGACCCATGGAGTCAAGTCGGCTGGAGGACGATGTATTGAATCGGGACGCAATTTGAGTGATCCATCGTCATTAGGTGGCCCTGAACGTTACAATTCACTATCAGTTTTTCGTCCGATTCGAAAATCTTTGACTCATAGCAGAACGGCCATAAAGTGCCCGAGGCAGCAATAGACGCATGGAGACAAGTCTGCTGGAGGACTTTGTATTGAATCGGGACGCAATTTGAGTGTTCCATCGTCATTAGGAGGCCCTGAACGTTACAATTCACTATCAGTTTTTCGTCCGATTCGAAAATCTTTGACTCACAGCAGAACGGCCATAAAGTGCCCCAGGCAGCAATAGACGCATGGAGACAAGTCTGCTGGAGGACGATGTATTGAATCACGACGCAATTTGAGTGATCCATCGTCATTAGGTGGCCTTGAACGTTACAATTCACTATCAGTTTTTCGTCCCATTCGATAATCTAGACTCACAGCAGAACGGCCATAAGGTGCCCGAGGCAGCAATAGACCCATGGAGACAAGTCGGCTGGAGGACGATGTATTGAATCGGGACGCAATTTGAGTGATCCATCGTCATTAGGTGGCCATGAACGTTACAATTCACTATCAGTTTTTCGTCCCATTCGATAATCTAGATTCACAGCAGAACGGCCATAAGGTGCCCGAGGCAGCAATAGACCCATGGAGTCAACTCGGCTGGAGGACGATGTATTGAATCGGGACGCAATTTGCGTGGTCCATCGTCATTAGGTGGCCCTGAATGTTACAATTCACTATCAGTTTTTCGTCCGATTCGAAAATCTTTGACTCACAGCAGAACGGCCATAAGGTGCCCGAGGCAGCAATAGACCCATGGAGTCAACTCGGCTGGAGGACGATGTGTTGAATCCGGACGCAATTTGCGTGGTCCATCGTCATTAGGTGGCCCTGAATTCACTATCAGTTTTTCGTCCGATTCGAAAATCTTTGACTCACAGCAGAACGGCCATTAGGTGCCCGAGGCAGCAATCGACCCATGGAGACAAGTCTGCTGGAGGACGATGTATTGAATCGGGACGCAATTTGAGTGATCCATCGTCATTAGGAGGCCCTGAACGTTACAATTCACTATTAGTTTTTCATCCCATTCGATAATCTAGACTCACAGCAGAACGGCCATAAGGTGCCCGAGGCAGCAATAGACCCATGGAGTCAAGTCAGCTGGAGGACCATGTATTGAATCGGGACGCAATTTGAGTGATCCATCGTCATTAGGAGGCCCTGAACGTTACAATTCACTATCACTTTTTCGTCCCATTCGATAATCTAGACTCACAGCAGAACGGCCATAATGTGCCCGAGGCAGCAATAGACCCATGGAGTCAAGTCGGCTGGAGGACGATGTATTGAATCGGGACGCAATTTGAGAGATCTATCGTCAGTAGGTGGCCCTGAACGTTACAATTCACTATCAGTTTTTCGTCCCATTCGATAATCTAGACTCACAGCAGAACGGCCATAAGGTGCCCGAGGCAGCAATAGACCCATGGAGTCTAGTCGGCTGGAAGACGATGTATTGAATCGGGACGCAATTTGAGTGATCCATCGTCATTAGGTGGCCCTGAACGTTACAATTCACTATCAGTTTTTCGTCCGATTCGAAAATCTTTGACTCACAGCAGAACGGCCATTAGGTGCCCGAGGCAGCAATAGACGCATGGAGACAAGTCTGCTGGAGGACGATGTATTGAATCGGGACGCAATTTAAGTGATCCATCGTCATTAGGAGGCCCTGAACGTTACAATTCACTATCAGTTTTTCGTCCCATTCGATAATCTAGACTCACAGCAGAACGGCCATAAGGTGCCCGAGGCAGCAATAGACCCATGGAGACAAGTCTGCTGGAGGACGATGTATTGAATCGGATCGCAATTTGAGTGATCCATCGTCATTAGGAGGTCCTGAACGTTACAATTCACTATCAGTTTTTTGTCCCATTCGATAATCTAGAATCTCAGCAGAACCGCCATAAGGTGCCCGAGGCAGCAATAGACCCATGGAGTCTAGTCGGCTGGAAGACGATGTATTGAATCGGGACGCAATTTGAGTGATCCATCGTCATTAGGTGGCCCTGAACGTTACAATTCACTATCAGTTTTTCGTCCGATTCGAAAATCTTTGACTCATAGCAGAACGGCCATAAAGTGCCCGAGGCAGCAATAGACGCATGGAGACAAGTCTGCTGGAGGACTTTGTATTGAATCGGGACGCAATTTGAGTGTTCCATCGTCATTAGGAGGCCCTGAACGTTACAATTCACTATCAGTTTTTCGTCCGATTCGAAAATCTTTGACTCACAGCAGAACGGCCATAAAGTGCCCCAGGCAGCAATAGACGCATGGAGACAAGTCTGCTGGAGGACGATGTATTGAATCACGACGCAATTTGAGTGATCCATCGTCATTAGGTGGCCCTGAACGTTACAATTCACTATCAGTTTTTCGTCCCATTCGATAATCTAGACTCACAGCAGAACGGCCATAAGGTGCCCGAGGCAGCAATAGACCCATGGAGACAAGTCGGCTGGAGGACGATGTATTGAATCGGGACGCAATTTGAGTGATCCATCGTCATTAGGTGGCCATGAACGTTACAATTCACTATCAGTTTTTCGTCCCATTCGATAATCTAGATTCACAGCAGAACGGCCATAAGGTGCCCGAGGCAGCAATAGACCCATGGAGTCAACTCGGCTGGAGGACGATGTATTGAATCGGGACGCAATTTGCGTGGTCCATCGTCATTAGGTGGCCCTGAATGTTACAATTCACTATCAGTTTTTCGTCCGATTCGAAAATCTTTGACTCACAGCAGAACGGCCATAAGGTGCCCGAGGCAGCAATAGACCCATGGAGTCAACTCGGCTGGAGGACGATGTGTTGAATCGGGACGCAATTTGCGTGGTCCATCGTCATTAGGTGGCCCTGAATGTTACAATTCACTATCAGTTTTTCGTCCGATTCGAAAATCTTTGACTCACAGCAGAACGGCCATTAGGTGCCCGAGGCAGCAATCGACCCATGGAGACAAGTCTGCTGGAGGACGATGTATTGAATCGGGACGCAATTTGAGTGATCCATCGTCATTAGGAGGCCCTGAACGTTACAATTCACTATTAGTTTTTCATCCCATTCGATAATCTAGACTCACAGCAGAACGGCCATAAGGTGCCCGAGGCAGCAATAGACCCATGGAGTCAAGTCGGCTGGAGGACCATGTATTGAATCGGGACGCAATTTGAGTGATCCATCGTCATTAGGAGGCCCTGAACGTTACAATTCACTATCACTTTTTCGTCCCATTCGATAATCTAGACTCACAGCAGAACGGCCATAATGTGCCCGAGGCAGCAATAGACCCATGGAGTCAAGTCGGCTGGAGGACGATGTATTGAATCGGGACGCAATTTGAGAGATCTATCGTCAGTAGGTGGCCCTGAACGTTACAATTCACTATCAGTTTTTCGTCCCATTCGATAATCTAGACTCACAGCAGAACGGCCATAAGGTGCCCGAGGCAGCAATAGACCCATGGAGTCTAGTCGGCTGGAAGACGATGTATTGAATCGGGACGCAATTTGAGTGATCCATCGTCATTAGGTGGCCCTGAACGTTACAATTCACTATCAGTTTTTCGTCCGATTCGAAAATCTTTGACTCACAGCAGAACGGCCATTAGGTGCCCGAGGCAGCAATAGACGCATGAAGACAAGTCTGCTGGAGGACGATGTATTGAATCGGGACGCAATTTAAGTGATCCATCGTCATTAGGAGGCCCTGAACGTTACAATTCACTATCAGTTTTTCATCCCATTATATAATCTAGACTTACAGCAGAACGGCCATAAGGTGCCCGAGGCAGCAATAGTCCCATGGAGTCAAGTCGGCTGGGGACGATGTATTGAATCGGGACGCAATTTGAGTGATCCATCGTCATTAGGTGGCCCTGAATGTTACAATTCACTATCAGTTTTTCGTCCGATTCGAAAATCTTTGACTCACAGCAGAACGGCCATTAGGTGCCCGAGGCAGCAATCGACCCATGGAGACAAGTCTGCTGGAGGACGATGTATTGAATCGGGACGCAATTTGAGTGATCCATCGTCATTAGGAGGCCCTGAACGTTACAATTCACTATTAGTTTTTCGTCCCATTCGATAATCTAGACTCACAGCAGAACGGCCATAAGGTGCCCGAGGCAGCAATAGACCCATGGAGTCAAGTCGGCTGGAGGACCATGTATTGAATCGGGACGCAATTTGAGTGATCCATCGTCATTAGGAGGCCCTGAACGTTACAATTCACTATGAGTTTTTCGTCCCATTCGATAATCTAGACTCACAGCAGAACGGCCATAAGGTGCCCGAGGCAGCAATAGACCCATGGAGTCAAGTCGGCTGGAGGACGATGTATTGAATCGGGACGCAATTTGAGAGATCTATCGTCATTAGGTGGCCCTGAACGTTACAATTCACTATCAGTTTTTCGTCCCATTCGATAACCTAGACTCACAGCAGAACGGCCATAAGGTGCCCGAGGCAGCAATAGACCCATGGAGACAAGTCTGCTGGAGGACGATGTATTGAATCGGATCGCAATTTGAGTGATCCATCGTCATTAGGAGGCCCTGAACGTTACAATTAACTATCAGTTTTTCGTCCGATTCGAAAATCTTTGACTCACAGCAGTACGGCCATTAGGTGCCGGAGGCACCAATCGACCCATGGAGACAAGTCTGCTGGAGGACGATGTATTGAATAGGGACGCAATTTGAGTGATCCATCGTCATTAGGAGACCCTGAACGTTACAATTCACTATCAGTTTTTCGTCCCATTCGATAATCAAGACTCACAGCAGAACGGCCATAAGGTGCACGAGGCAGCAATAACCCATGGGGTCAAGTCGGCTGGAGGACGATGTATTGAATCGGGACGCAATTTGAGTGATCCATCGTCATTAGGAGGCCCTGAACGTTACAATTCACTATCAGTTTTTCGTACCATTCGATAATCTAGACTCACAGCAGAACGGCCATAAGGTGCCCGAGACAGCAATAGACCCATGGAGACAAGTCTGCTGGAGGACGATGTATTGAATCGGGACGCAATTTGAGTGATCCATCGTCATTAGGAGGCCCTGAACGTTACAATTCACTATCAGTTTTTTGTCCCATTCGATAATCGAGACTCACAGCAGAACGGCCATAAGGTGCCCGAGGCAGCAATAGACCCATGGAGTCAAGTCGGCTGGAGGACGATGTATTGAATCGGGACGCAATTTGAGTGATCCATCGTCATTAGGTGGCCCTGAACGTTACAATTCACTATCAGTTTTTCGTCCGATTCGAAAATCTTTGACTCATAGCAGAACGGCCATAAAGTGCCCGAGGCAGCAATAGACGCATGGAGACAAGTCTGCTGGAGGACTTTGTATTGAATCGGGACGCAATTTGAGTGTTCCATCGTCATTAGGAGGCCCTGAACGTTACAATTCACTATCAGTTTTTCGTCCGATTCGAAAATCTTTGACTCACAGCAGAACGGCCATAAAGTGCCCCAGGCAGCAATAGACGCATGGAGACAAGTCTGCTGGAGGACGATGTATTGAATCACGACGCAATTTGAGTGATCCATCGTCATTAGGTGGCCCTGAACGTTACAATTCACTATCAGTTTTTCGTCCCATTTGATAATCTAGACTCACAGCAGAACGGCCATAAGGTGCCCGAGGCAGCAATAGACCCATGGAGACAAGTCGGCTGGGGACGATGTATTGAATCGGGACGCAATTTGAGTGATCCATCGTCATTAGGTGGCCATGAACGTTACAATTCACTATCAGTTTTTCGTCCCATTCGATAATCTAGATTCACAGCAGAACGGCCATAAGGTGCCCGAGGCAGCAATAGACCCATGGAGTCAACTCGGCTGGAGGACGATGTATTGAATCGGGACGCAATTTGCGTGGTCCATCGTCATTAGGTGGCCCTGAATGTTACAATTCACTATCAGTTTTTCGTCCGATTCAAAAATCTTTGACTCACAGCAGAACGGCCATTAGGTGCCCGAGGCAGCAATCGACCCATGTAGACAAGTCTGCTGGAGGACGATGTATTGAATCGGGGCGCAATTTGAGTGATCCATCGTCATTAGGAGGCCCTGAACGTTACAATTCACTATCAGTTTTTCGTCCCATTCGATAATCTAGACTCACAGCAGAACGGCCATTAGGTGCCCGAGGCAGCAATCGAACCATGGACACAAGTCTGCTGGAGGACGATGTATTGAATCGGGACGCAATTTGAGTGTTCCATCGTCATTAGGAGGCCCTGAACGTTACAATTCACCATCAGTTTTTCGTCCGATTCGAAAATCTTTGAGTCACAGCAGGCCTGCCATAAGGTGCCCGAGGCAGCAATAGACCCATGGAGACAAGTCGGCTAGTGGACGATGTACTGAATCGGGACGCAATTTGTGTGTTCCATCGTCATTAGGTGGCCCTAAATGTTACAAATCACTATCAGTTTTTCGTCCGATTCGAAAATCTTTGACTCACAGCAGAACGGCCATAAGGTGCCCCAGGCAGCAATCGACCCATGGAGACAAGTATGCTGGAGGACGATGTATTGAATCGGGACGCAATTTGAGTGATCCATCGTCATTAGGAGACCCTGAACGTTACAATTCACTATCAGTTATTCGTCCCATTCGATAATCTAGACTCACAGCAGAACGGCCATAAGGTGCCCGAGGCAGCAATAGACCCATGGAGACAAGTCTGCTGGAGGACGATGTATTGAATCGGGACGCATTTTGAGTGATCCATCGTCATTAGGAGGCCCTGAACGTCACAATTCACTATCAGTTTTTTGTCCCATTCGATAATCTAGACTCACAGCAGAACGGCCATCAGGTGCCCGAGGCAACAATAGACCCATGGAGTCAAGTCGGCTGGAGGACGATGTATTGAATCGGGACGCAATTTGAGTGATCCATCGTCATTAGGTGGCCCTGAACATTACAATTCACTATCAGTTTTTCGTCCGATTCGAAAATCTTTGACTCACAGCATTACGGCCATAAAGTGCCCGAGGCAGCAATAGACGCATGGAGACAAGTCTGCTGGAGGACGATGTATTGAATCGGGACGCAATTTGAGTGTTCCATCGTCATTAGGAGGCCCTGAACGTTACAATTCACTATCAGTTTTTCGTGCGATTCGAAAATCTTTGAGTCACAGCAGGCCTGCCATAAGGTGCCCGAGGCAGCAGTAGACCCATGGAGACAAGTCTGCTGGAGGACGATGTATTGAATCGGGACGCAATTTGAGTGATCCATCGTCATTAGGTGGCCCTGAACGTTACAATTCACTATCAGTTTTTCGTCCGATTCGAAAATCTTTGACTCACAGCAGAACGGCCATAAGGTGCCCGAGGCAGCAATCGACCCATGGAGACAAATCTGCTGGAGGACGATGTATTGAATCGGGACGCAATTCGAGAGATCCATCGTCATTAGGTGGCCCTGAAAGTTACAATTCACTATCAGTTTTTCGTCCGATTCGAAAATCTTTGACTCACAGCAGAACGGCCATAAGGTGCCCGAGGCAGCAATAGACCCATGAAGTCAACTCTGCAGGAGGACGATGTATTGAATCGGGACGCAATTTGAGTGATCCATCGTCATTAGGTGGCCCTGAACGTTACAATTCACTATTAGTTTTTCGTCCCATTCGATAATCTAGACTCACAGCAGAACGGCCATAAGGTGCCCGAGGCAGCAATAGACCCATGGAGACAAGTCTGCTGGAGGACGATGTATTGAATCGGGACGCATTTTAAGTGATCCATCGTCATTAGGAGGCCTTGAACGTTACAATTCACTATCAGTTTTTTGTCCCATTCGATAATCTAGACTCACAGCAGAACGGCCATAAGGTGCCCGAGGCAACAATAGACCCATGGAGTCAAGTCGGCTGGAGGACGATGTATTGAATCGGGACGAAATTTGAGTGATCCATCGTCATTAGGTGGAGCTGAACGTTACAATTCACTATCAGTTTTTCGTCCGATTCGAAAATCTTTGACTCACAGCAGAACGGCCATAAAGTGCCCGAGGCAGCAATAGACGCATCGAGACAAGTCTGCTGGAGGACGATGTATTGAATCGGGACGCAATTTGAGTGATCCATCGTCATTAGGTGGCCCTGAACGTTACAATTCACTATCAGTTTTTTGTCCCATTCTATAATCTAGACTCACAGCAGAACGGCCATAAGGTGCCCGAGGCAGCAATAGTCCCATGGAGTCAAGTCGGCTAGTGGACGATGTACTGAATCGGGACGCAATTTGTGTGGTCCATCGTCATTAGGTGGCCCTGAATGTTACAAATCACTATTAGTTTTTCGTCCGATTCGAAAATCTTTGCTCACAGCAGAACGGCCATAAGGTGCCCGAGGCAGCAATCGACCCATGGAGACAAGTCTGCTGGAGGACGATGTATTGAATCGGGACGCAATTTGAGTGATCCATCGTCATTAGGTGGCCCTGAAAGTTACAATTCACTATCAGTTTTTCGTCGATTCGAAAATCTTTGAGTCACAGCAGAACGGCCATAAGGTGCCCGAGGCAGCAATAGACCCATGAAGTCAACTCTGCTGGAGGACGATGTATTGAATCACGACGCAATTTGAGTGATCCATCGTCATTAGGTGGCCCTGAACGTTACAATTCACTATCAGTTTTTCGTCTCATTCGATAATCTAGACTCACAGCAGAACGGCCATAAGGTGCCCGAGGCAGCAATAGACCCATGGAGACAAGTCGGCTGGGGACGATGTATTGAATCGGGACGCAATTTGAGTGATCCATCGTCATTAGGTGGCCCAGAACGTTACAATTCACTATCAGTTTTTCGTCCCATTGGATAATCTATATTCACAGCAGAACGGCCATAAGGTGCCCGAGGCAGCAATAGACCCATGGAGTCAACTCGGCTGGAGGACGATGTATTGAATCGGGACGCAATTTGCGTGGTCCATCGTCATTAGGTGGCCCTGAATGTTACAATTCACTATCAGTTTTTCGTCCGATTCGAAAATCTTTAACTCACAGCAGAACGGCCATTAGGTGCCCGAGGCAGCAATCGACCCATGGAGACAAGTCTGCTGGAGGACGATGTATTGAATCGGGACGCAATTTGAGTGATCCATCGTCATTAGGAGGCCCTGAACGTTACAATTCACTATCAGTTTTTCGTCCCATTCGATAATCTAGACTCACAGCAGAACGGCCATTAGGTGCACGAGGCAGCAATCGAACCATGGAGACAAGTCTGCTGGAGGACGATGTATTGAATCGGGACGCAATTTGAGTGTTCCATCGTCAGTAGGAGGCCCTGAACGTTACAATTCACCATCAGTTTTTCGTCCGATTCGAAAATCTTTGAGTCACAGCAGGCCTGCCATAAGGTGCCCGAGGCAGCAATAGACCCATGGAGACAAGTCGGCTAGTGGACGATGTACTGAATCGGGACGCGATTTGTGTGTTCCATCGTCATTAGGTGGCCCTAAAAGTTACAAATCACTATCAGTTTTTCGTCCGATTCGAAAATCTTTGACTCACAGCAGAACGGCCATTAGGTGCCCGAGGCAGCAATCGACCCATGGAGACAAGTCTGCTGGAGGACGATGTATTGAATCGGGACGCAATTTGAGTGATCCAACGTCATTAGGAGACCCTGAACGTTACAATTCACTATCAGTTTTTCGTCCCATTCGATAATCTAGACTCACAGCAGAACGGCCATAAGGTGCCCGAGGCAGCAATAGACCCATGGAGACAAGTCGGCTGGGGACGATGTATTGAATCGGGACGCAATTTGAGTGATCCATCGTCATTAGGTGGCCCTGAACGTTACAATTCACTATCAGTTTTTCGTCCCATTCGATAATCTAGATTCACAGCAGAACGGCCATAAGGTGCCCGAGGCAGCAATAGACCCATGGAGTCAACTCGGCTGGAGGACGATGTATTGAATCGGGACGCAATTTGCGTGGTCCATCGTCATTACGTGGCCCTGAATGTTACAATTCACTATCAGTTTTTCGTCCGATTCGAAAATCTTTGACTCACAGCAGAACGGCTATTAGGTGCCCGAGGCAGCAATCGTCCCATGGAGACAAGTCTGCTGCAGGACGATGTATTGAATCGGGACGCAATTTGAGTGATCCATCGTCATTAGGAGGCCCTGAACGTTACAATTCACTATCAGTTTTTCGTCCCATTCGATAATCTAGACTCACAGCAGAACGGCCATTAGGTGCCCGAGGCAGCAATCGAACCATGGAGACAAGTCTGCTGGAGGACGATGTATTGAATCGGGACGCAATTTGAGTGTTCCATCGTCATTAGGAGGCCCTGAACGTTACAATTCACTATCAGTTTTTCGTCCGATTCGAAAATCTTTGAGTCACAGCAGGCCTGCCATAAGGTGCCCGAGGCAGCAATAGACCCATGGAGACAAGTCGGCTAGTGGACGATGTACTGAATCGGGACGCAATTTGTGTGTTCCATCGTCATTAGGTGGCCCTAAATGTTACAAATCACTATCAGTTTTTCGTCCGATTCGAAAGTCTTTGACTCACAGCAGAACGGCCATAAGGTGCCCGAGGCAGCAATCGACCCATGGTGACAAGTCTGCTGGTGGACGATGTATTGAATCGGGACGCAATTTGAGTGATCCATCGTCATTAGGAGACCCTGAACGTTACAATTCACTATCAGTTTTTCGTCCCATTCGATAATCTAGACTCACAGCAGAACGGCCATAAGGTGCCCGAGGCAGCAATAGACCCATGGAGTCAAGTCGGCTGGAGGACGATGTATTGAATCGGGACGCAATTTGAGTGATCCATCATCATTAGGAGGCCCTGAACGTTACAATTCACTATCAGTTTTTCGTCCCATTCGATAATCTAGACTCACAGCAGAACGGCCATTAGGTGCCCGAGGCAGCAATCGAACCATGGAGACAAGTCTGCTGGAGGACGATGTATTGAATCGGGACGCAATTTGAGTGTTCCATCGACATTAGGAGGCCCTGAACGTTACAATTCACTATCAGTTTTTTGTCCCATTCTATAATCTAGACTCACAGCAGAACGGCCATAAGGTGCCCGAGGCAGCAATAGTCCCATGGAATCAAGTCGGCTAGTGGACGATGTACTGAATCGGGACGCAATTTGTGTGGTCCATCGTCATTAGGTGGCCCTGAATGTTACAAATCACTATTAGTTTTTCGTCCGATTCGAAAATCTTTGCTCACAGCAGAACGGCCATAAGGTGCCCGAGGCAGCAATCGACCCATGGAGACAAGTCTGCTGGAGGACGATGTATTGAATCGGGACGCAATTTGAGTGATCCATCGTCATTAGGTGGCCCTGAAAGTTACAATTCACTATCAGTTTTTCGTCGATTCGAAAATCTTTGAGTCACAGCAGAACGGCCATAAGGTGCCCGAGGCAGCAATAGACCCATGAAGTCAACTCTGCTGGAGGACGATGTATTGAATCACGACGCAATTTGAGTGATCCATCGTCATTAGGTGGCCCTGAACGTTACAATTCACTATCAGTTTTTCGTCCCATTGGATAATCTATATTCACAGCAGAACGGCCATAAGGTGCCCGAGGCAACAATAGACCCATGGAGTCAACTCGGCTGGAGGACGATGTATTGAATCGGGACGCAATTTGCGTGGTCCATCGTCATTAGGTGGCCCTGAATGTTACAATTCACTATCAGTTTTTCGTCCGATTCGAAAATCTTTAACTCACAGCAGAACGGCCATTAGGTGCCCGAGGCAGCAATCGACCCATGGAGACAAGTCTGCTGGAGGACGATGTATTGAATCGGGACGCAATTTGAGTGATCCATCGTCATTAGGAGGCCCTGAACGTTACAATTCACTATCAGTTTTTCGTCCCATTCGATAATCTAGACTCACAGCAGAACGGCCATTAGGTGCCCGAGGCAGCAATCGAACCATGGAGACAAGTCTGCTGGAGGACGATGTATTGAATCGGGACGCAATTTGAGTGTTCCATCGTCAGTAGGAGGCCCTGAACGTTACAATTCACCATCAGTTTTTCGTCCGATTCGAAAATCTTTGAGTCACAGCAGGCCTGCCATAAGGTGCCCGAGGCAGCAATAGACCCATGGAGACAAGTCGGCTAGTGGACGATGTACTGAATCGGGACGCGATTTGTGTGTTCCATCGTCATTAGGTGGCCCTAATAGTTACAAATCACTATCAGTTTTTCGTCCGATTCGAAAATCTTTGACTCACAGCAGAACGGCCATTAGGTGCCCGAGGCAGCAATCGACCCATGGAGACAAGTCTGCTGGAGGACGATGTATTGAATCGGGACGCAATTTGAGTGATCCAACGTCATTAGGAGACCCTGAACGTTACAATTCACTATCAGTTTTTCGTCCCATTCGATAATCTAGACTCACAGCAGAACGGCCATAAGGTGCCCGAGGCAGCAATAGACCCATGGAGACAAGTCGGCTGGGGACGATGTATTGAATCGGGACGCAATTTGAGTGATCCATCGTCATTAGGTGGCCCAGAACGTTACAATTCACTATCAGTTTTTCGTCCCATTGGATAATCTATATTCACAGCAGAACGGCCATAAGGTGCCCGAGGCAGCAATAGACCCATGGAGTCAACTCGGCTGGAGGACGATGTATTGAATCGGGACGCAATTTGCGTGGTCCATCGTCATTAGGATGCCCTGAATGTTACAATTCACTATCAGTTTTTCGTCCGATTCGAAAATCTTTAACTCACAGCAGAACGGCCATTAGGTGCCCGAGGCAGCAATCGACCCATGGAGACAAGTCTGCTGGAGGACGATGTATTGAATCGGGACGCAATTTGAGTGATCCATCGTCATTAGGAGGCCCTGAACGTTACAATTCACTATCAGTTTTTCGTCCCATTCGATAATCTAGACTCACAGCAGAACGGCCATTAGGTGCCCGAGGCAGCAATCGAACCATGGAGACAAGTCTGCTGGAGGACGATGTATTGAATCGGGACGCAATTTGAGTGTTCCATCGTCAGTAGGAGGCCCTGAACGTTACAATTCACCATCAGTTTTTCGTCCGATTCGAAAATCTTTGAGTCACAGCAGGCCTGCCATAAGGTGCCCGAGGCAGCAATAGACCCATGGAGACAAGTCGGCTAGTGGACGATGTACTGAATCGGGACGCGATTTGTGTGTTCCATCGTCATTAGGTGGCCCTAAAAGTTACAAATCACTATCAGTTTTTCGTCCGATTCGAAAATCTTTGACTCACAGCAGAACGGCCATTAGGTGCCCGAGGCAGCAATCGACCCATGGAGACAAGTCTGCTGGAGGACGATGTATTGAATCGGGACGCAATTTGAGTGATCCAACGTCATTAGGAGACCCTGAACGTTACAATTCACTATCAGTTTTTCGTCCCATTCGATAATCTAGACTCACAGCAGAACGGCCATAAGGTGCCCGAGGCAGCAATAGACCCATGGAGACAAGTCGGCTGGGGACGATGTATTGAATCGGGACGTAATTTGAGTGATCCATCGTCATTAGGTGGCCCTGAACGTTACAATTCACTATCAGTTTTTCGTCCCATTCGATAATCTAGATTCACAGCAGAACGGCCATAAGGTGCCCGAGGCAGCAATAGACCCATGGAATCAACTCGGCTGGAGGACGATGTATTGAATCGGGACGCAATTTGCGTGGTCCATCGTCATTACGTGGCCCTGAATGTTACAATTCACTATCAGTTTTTCGTCCGATTCGAAAATCTTTGACTCACAGCAGAACGGCTATTAGGTGCCCGAGGCAGCAATCGTCCCATGGAGACAAGTCTGCTGGAGGACGATGTAAGGAATCGGGACGCAATTTGAGTGATCCATCGTCATTAGGAGGCCCTGAACGTTACAATTCACTATCAGTTTTTCGTCCCATTCGATAATCTAGACTCACAGCAGAACGGCCATTAGGTGCCCGAGGCAGCAATCGAACCATGGAGACAAGTCTGCTGGAGGACGATGTATTGAATCGGGACGAAATTTGAGAGTTCCATCGTCATTAGGAGGCCCTGAACGTTACAATTCACTATCAGTTTTTCGTCCGATTCGAAAATCTTTGAGTCACAGCAGGCCTGCCATAAGGTGCCCGAGGCAGCAATAGACCCATGGAGACAAGTCGGCTAGTGGACGATGTACTGAATCGGGACGCAATTTGTGTGTTCCATCGTCATTAGGTGGCCCTAAATGTTACAAATCACTATCAGTTTTTCGTCCGATTCGAAAGTCTTTGACTCACAGCAGAACGGCCATAAGGTGCCCGAGGCAGCAATCGACCCATGGTGACAAGTCTGCTGGAGGACGATGTATTGAATCGGGACGCAATTTGAGTGATCCATCGTCATTAGGAGACCCTGAACGTTACAATTCACTATCAGTTTTTCGTCCCATTCGATAATCTAGACTCACAGCAGAACGGCCATAAGGTGCCCGAGGCAGCAATAGACCCATGGAGTCAAGTCGGCTGGAGGACGATGTATTGAATCGGGACGCAATTTGAGTGATCCATCGTCATTAGGAGGCCCTGAACGTTACAATTCACTATCAGTTTTTAGTCCCATTCGATAATCTAGACTCACAGCAGAACGGCCATTAGGTGCCCGAGGCAGCAATCGAACCATGGAGACAAGTCTGCTGGAGGACGATGTATTGAATCGGGACGCAATTTGAGTGTTCCATCGTCATTAGGAGGCCCTGAACGTTACAATTCACTATCAGTTTTTCGTCCGATTCGAAAATCTTTGAGTCACAGCAGGCCTGCCACAAGGTGCCCGAGGCAGCAATAGACCCATGGAGACAAGTCGGCTAGTGGACGATGTACTGAATCGGGACGCAATTTGTGTGTTCCATAGTCATTAGGTGGCCTTAAATGTTACAAATCACTATCAGTTTTTCGTCCGATTCACAAGTCTTTGACTCACAGCAGAACGGCCATAAGGTGCCCGAGGCAGCAATCGACCCATGGAGACAAGTCTGCTGGAGGACGATGTATTGAATCGGGACGCAATTTGTGTGATCCATCGTCATTAGGAGACCCTGAACGTTACAATTCACTATCAGTTTTTCGTCCCATTCGATAATCTAGACTCACAGCAGAACGGCCATAAGGTGCCCGAGGCAGCAATAGACCCATGGAGTCAAGTCGGCTGGAGGACGATGTATTGAATCGGGACGCAATTTGAGTGATCCATCGTCATTAGGAGGCCCTGATTGTTACAATTCACTATCAGTTTTTCGTCCCATTCGATAATCTAAATTCACAGCAGAACGGCCATAAGGTCCCCGAGGCAGCAATAGACCCATGGAGACAAGTCTGCTGGAGGACGATGGATTGAATCGGGACGCAATTTGAGTGATCCATCGTCATTAGGTGGCCCTGAAAGTTACAATTCACTATCAGTTTTTCGTCGATTCGAAAATCTTTGAGTCACAGCAGAACGGCCATAAGGTGCCCGAGGCAGCAATAGACCCATGAAGTCAACTCTGCTGGAGGACGATGTATTGAATCACGACGCAATTTGAGTGATCCATCGTCATTAGGTGGCCCTGAACGTTACAATTCACTATCAGTTTTTCGTCTCATTCGATAATCTAGATTCACAGCAGAACGGCCATAAGGTGCCCGAGGCAGCAATAGACCCATGGAGACAAGTCGGCTGGGGACGATGTATTGAATCGGGACGCAATTTGAGTGATCCATCGTCATTAGGTGTCCCAGAACGTTACAATTCACTATCAGTTTTTCGTCCCATTGGATAATCTATATTCACAGCAGAACGGCCATAAGGTGCCCGAGGCAGCAATAGACCCATGGAGTCAACTCGGCTGGAGGACGATGTATTGAATCGGGACGCAATTTGCGTGGTCCATCGTCATTAGGTGGCCCTGAATGTTACAATTCACTATCAGTTTTTCGTCCGATTCGAAAATCTTTAACTCACAGCAGAACGGCCATTAGGTGCCCGAGGCAGCAGTCGACCCATGGAGTCAACTCGGCTGGAGGACGATGTATTGAATCGGGACGCAATTTGCGTGGTCCATCGTCATTAGGTGGCCCTGAATGTTACAATTCACTATGAGTTTTTCGTCCGATTCGAAAATCTTTAACTCACAGCAGAACGGCCATTAGGTGCCCGAGGCAGCAATCGACCCATGGAGACAAGTCTGCTGGAGGACGATGTATTGAATCGGGTCGCAATTTGAGTGATCCATCGTCATTAGGAGGCCCTGAACGTTACAATTCACTATCAGTTTTTCGTCCCATTCGATAATCTAGACTCACAGCAGAACGGCCATTAGGTGCCCGAGGCAGCAATCGAACCATGGAGACAAGTCTGCTGGAGGACGATGTATTGAATCGGGACGCAATTTGAGTGTTCCATCGTCAGTAGGAGGCCCTGAACGTTACAATTCACCATCAGTTTTTCGTCCGATTCGAAAATCTTTGAGTCACAGCAGGCCTGCCATAAGGTGCCCGAGGCAGCAATAGACCCATGGAGACAAGTCGGCTAGTGGACGATGTACTGAATCGGGACGCAATTTGTGTGTTCCATCGTCATTAGGTGGCCCTAAATGTTACAAATCACTATCAGTTTTTTGTCCGATTCGAAAGTCTTTGACTCACAGCAGAACGGCCATAAGGTGCCCGAGGCAGCAATCGACCCATGGTGACAAGTCTGCTGGAGGACGATGTATTGAATCGGGACGCAATTTGAGTGATCCATCGTCATTAGGAGACCCTGAACGTTACAATTCACCATCAGTTTTTCGTCCCATTCGATAATCTAGACTCACAGCAGAACGGCTATTAGGTGCCCGAGGCAGCAATCGAACCATGGAGACAAGTCTGCTGGAGGACGATGTATTGAATCGGGACGCAATTTGAGTGTTCCATCGTCATTAGGAGGCCCTGAACGTTAAAATTCACTATCAGTTTTTTGTCCCATTCTATAATCTAGACTCACAGCAGAACGGCCATAAGGTGCCCGAGGCAGCAATAGTCCCATGGAGTCAAGTCGGCTAGTGGACGATGTACTGAATCGGGACGCAATTTGTGTGGTCCATCGTCATTAGGTGGCCCTGAATGTTACAAATCACTATTAGTTTTTCGTCCGATTCGAAAATCTTTGCTCACAGCAGAACGGCCATAAGGTGCCCGAGGCAGCAATCGACCCATGGAGACAAGTCTGCTGGAGGACGATGTATTGAATCGGGACGCAATATGAGTGATCCATCGTCATTAGGTGGCCCTGAAAGTTACAATTCACTATCAGTTTTTCGTCGATTCGAAAATCTTTGAGTCACAGCAGAACGGCCATAAGGTGCCCGAGGCAGCAATAGACCCATGAAGTCAACTCTGCTGGAGGACGATGTATTGAATCACGACGCAATTTGAGTGATCCATCGTCATTAGGTGGCCCTGAACGTTACAATTCACTATCAGTTTTTCGTCTCATTCGATAATCTAGACTCACAGCAGAACGGCCATAAGGTGCCCGAGGCAGCAATAGACCCATGGAGACAAGTCGGCTGGGGACGATGTTTTGAATCGGGACGCAATTTGAGTGATCCATCGTCATTAGGTGGCCCAGAACGTTACAATTCACTATCAGTTTTTCGTCCCATTGGATAATCTATATTCACAGCAGAACGGCCATAAGGTGCCCGAGGCAGCAATAGACCCATGGAGTCAACTCGGCTGGAGGACGATGTATTGAATCGGGACGCAATTTGCGTGGTCCATCGTCATTAGGTGGCCCTGAATGTTACAATTCACTATCAGTTTTTCGTCCGATTCGAAAATCTTTAACTCACAGCAGAACGGCCATTAGGTGCCCGAGGCAGCAATCGACCCATGGAGACAAGTCTGCTGGAGGACGATGTATTGAATCGGGACGCAATTTGAGTAATCCATCGTCATTAGGAGGCCCTGAACGTTACAATTCACTATCAGTTTTTCGTCCCATTCGATAATCTAGACTCACAGCAGAACGGCCATTAGGTGCCCGAGGCAGCAATCGAACCATGGAGACAAGTCTGCTGGAGGACGATGTATTGAATCGGGACGCAATTTGAGTGTTCCATCGTCAGTAGGAGGCCCTGAACGTTACAATTCACCATCAGTTTTTCGTCCGATTCGAAAATCTTTGAGTCACAGCAGGCCTGCCATAAGGTGCCCGTGGCAGCAATAGACCCATGGAGACAAGTCGGCTAGTGGACGATGTACTGAATCGGGACGCGATTTGTGTGTTCCATCGTCATTAGGTGGCCCTAAAAGTTACAAATCACTATCAGTTTTTCGTCCGATTCGAAAATCTTTGACTCACAGCAGAACGGCCATTAGGTGCCCGAGGCAGCAATCGACCCATGGAGACAAGTCTGCTGGAGGACGATGTATTGAATCGGGACGCAATTTGAGTGATCCAACG
Source organism: Schistocerca cancellata (assembly GCF_023864275.1). Taxonomy (NCBI): domain Eukaryota; kingdom Metazoa; phylum Arthropoda; class Insecta; order Orthoptera; family Acrididae; genus Schistocerca; species Schistocerca cancellata. The sequence goes on along the minus strand of NW_026047143.1, from coordinate 2,222,298 downwards.
TCATTAGGAGACCCTGAACGTTACAATTCACTATCAGTTTTTCGTCCCATTCGATAATCTAGACTCACAGCAGAACGGCCATAAGGTGCCCGAGGCAGCAATAGACCCATGGAGACAAGTCGGCTGGGGACGATGTATTGAATCGGGACGCAATTTGAGTGATCCATCGTCATTAGGTGGCCCTGAACGTTACAATTCACTATCAGTTTTTCGTCCCATTCGATAATCTAGATTCACAGCAGAACGGCCATAAGGTGCCCGAGGCAGCAATAGACCCATGGAGTCAACTCGGCTGGAGGACGATGTATTGAATCGGGACGCAATTTGAGTGATCCATCGTCATTAGGAGGCCCTGAACGTTACAATTCACTATCAGTTTTTCGTCCCATTCGATAATCTAGACTCACAGCAGAACGGCCATTAGGTGCCCGAGGCAGCAATCGAACCATGGAGACAAGTCTGCTGGAGGACGATGTATTGAATCGGGACGCAATTTGAGTGTTCCATCGTCATTAGGAGGCCCTGAACGTTACAATTCACTATCAGTTTTTCGTCCGATTCGAAAATCTTTGAGTCACAGCAGGCCTGCCATAAGGTGCCCGAGGCAGCAATAGACCCATGGAGACAAGTCGGCTAGTGGACGATGTACTGAATCGGGACGCAATTTGTGTGTTCCATCGTCATTAGGTGGCCCTAAATGTTACAAATCACTATCAGTTTTTCGTCCGATTCGAAAGTCTTTGACTCACAGCAGAACGGCCATAAGGTGCCCGAGGCAGCAATCGACCCATGGTGACAAGTCTGCTGGAGGACGATGTATTGAATCGGGACGCAATTTGAGTGATCCATCGACATTAGGAGACCCTGAACGTTACAATTCACTATCAGTTTTTCGTCCCATTCGATAATCTAGACTCACAGCAGAACGGCCATAAGGTGCCCGAGGCAGCAATAGACCCATGGAGTCAAGTCGGCTGGAGGACGATGTATTGAATCGGGACGCAATTTGAGTGATCCATCGTCATTAGGAGGCCCTGAACGTTACAATTCACTATCAGTTTTTCGTCCCATTCGATAATCTAGACTCACAGCAGAACGGCCATTAGGTGCCCGAGGCAGCAATCGAACCATGGAGACAAGTCTGCTGGAGGACGATGTATTGAATCGGGACGCAATTTGAGTGTTCCATCGTCATTAGGAGGCCCTGAACGTTACAATTCACTATCAGTTTTTTGTCCCATTCTATAATCTAGACTCACAGCAGAACGGCCATAAGGTGCCCGAGGCAGCAATAGTCCCATGGAGTCAAGTCGGCTAGTGGACGATGTACTGAATCGGGACGCAATTTGTGTGGTCCATCGTCATTAGGTGGCCCTGAATGTTACAAATCACTATTAGTTTTTCGTCCGATTCGAAAATCTTTGCTCACAGCAGAACGGCCATAAGGTGCCCGAGGCAGCAATCGACCCATGGAGACAAGTCTGCTGGAGGACGATGTATTGAATCGGGACGCAATTTGAGTGATCCATCGTCATTAGGTGGCCCTGAAAGTTACAATTCACTATCAGTTTTTCGTCGATTCGAAAATCTTTGAGTCACAGCAGAACGGCCATAAGGTGCCCGAGGCAGCAATAGACCCATGAAGTCAACTCTGCTGGAGGACGATGTATTGAATCACGACGCAATTTGAGTGATCCATCGTCATTAGGTGGCCCTGAACGTTACAATTCACTATCAGTTTTTCGTCTCATTCGATAATCTAGACTCACAGCAGAACGGCCATAAGGTGCCCGAGGCAGCAATAGACCCATGGAGACAAGTCGGCTGGGGACAATGTATTGAATCGGGACGCAATTTGAGTGATCCATCGTCATTAGGTGGCCCAGAACGTTACAATTCACTATCAGTTTTTCGTCCCATTGGATAATCTATATTCACAGCAGAACGGCCATAAGGTGCCCGAGGCAGCAATAGACCCATGGAGTCAACTCGGCTGGAGGACGATGTATTGAATCGGGACGCAATTTGCGTGGTCCATCGTCATTAGGTGGCCCTGTATGTTACAATTCACTATCAGTTTTTCGTCCGATTCGAAAATCTTTAACTCACAGCAGAACGGCCATTAGGTGCCCGAGGCAGCAATCGACCCATGGAGACAAGTCTGCTGGAGGACGATGTATTGAATCGGGACGCAATTTGAGTGATCCATCGTCATTAGGAGGCCCTGAACGTTACAATTCACTATCAGTTTTTCGTCCCATTCGATAATCTAGACTCACAGCAGAACGGCCATTAGGTGCCCGAGGCAGCAATCGAACCATGGAGACAAGTCTGCTGGAGGACGATGTATTGAATCGGGACGCAATTTGAGTGTTCCATCGTCAGTAGGAGGCCCTGAACGTTACAATTCACCATCAGTTTTTCGTCCGATTCGAAAATCTTTGAGTCACAGCAGGCCTGCCATAAGGTGCCCGAGGCAGCAATAGACCCATGGAGACAAGTCGGCTAGTGGACGATGTACTGAATCGGGACGCGATTTGTGTGTTCCATCGTCATTAGGTGGCCCTAAAAGTTACAAATCACTATCAGTTTTTCGTCCGATTCGAAAATCTTTGACTCACAGCAGAACGGCCATTAGGTGCCCGAGGCAGCAATCGACCCATGGAGACAAGTCTGCTGGAGGACGATGTATTGAATCGGGACGCAATTTGAGTGATCCAACGTCATTAGGAGACCCTGAACGTTACAATTCACTATCAGTTTTTCGTCCCATTCGATAATCTAGACTCACAGCAGAACGGCCATAAGGTGCCCGAGGCAGCAATAGACCCATGGAGACAAGTCGGCTGGGGACGATGTATTGAATCGGGACGTAATTTGAGTGATCCATCGTCATTAGGTGGCCCTGAACGTTACAATTCACTATCAGTTTTTCGTCCCATTCGATAATCTAGATTCACAGCAGAACGGCCATAAGGTGCCCGAGGCAGCAATAGACCCATGGAGTCAACTCGGCTGGAGGACGATGTATTGAATCGGGACGCAATTTGCGTGGTCCATCGTCATTACGTGGCCCTGAATGTTACAATTCACTATCAGTTTTTCGTCCGATTCGAAAATCTTTGACTCACAGCAGAACGGCTATTAGGTGCCCGAGGCAGCAATCGTCCCATGGAGACAAGTCTGCTGGAGGACGATGTATTGAATCGGGACGCAATTTGAGTGATCCATCGTCATTAGGAGGCCCTGAACGTTACAATTCACTATCAGTTTTTCGTCCCATTCGATAATCTAGACTCACAGCAGAACGGCCATTAGGTGCCCGAGGCAGCAATCGAACCATGGAGACAAGTCTGCTGGAGGACGATGTATTGAATCGGGACGCAATTTGAGTGTTCCATCGTCATTAGGAGGCCCTGAACGTTACAATTCACTATCAGTTTTTCGTCCGATTCGAAAATCTTTGAGTCACAGCAGGCCTGCCATAAGGTGCCCGAGGCAGCAATAGACCCATGGAGACAAGTCGGCTAGTGGACGATGTACTGAATCGGGACGCAATTTGTGTGTTCCATCGTCATTAGGTGGCCCTAAATGTTACAAATCACTATCAGTTTTTCGTCCGATTCGAAAGTCTTTGACTCACAGCAGAACGGCCATAAGGTGCCCGAGGCAGCAATCGACCCATGGTGACAAGTCTGCTGGAGGACGATGTATTGAATCGGGACGCAATTTGAGTGATCCATCGTCATTAGGAGACCCTGAATGTTACAATTCACTATCAGTTTTTCGTCCCATTCGATAATCTAGACTCACAGCAGAACGGCCATAAGGTGCCCGAGGCAGCAATAGACCCATGGAGTCAAGTCGGCTGGAGGACGATGTATTGAATCGGGACGCAATTTGAGTGATCCATCGTCATTAGGAGGCCCTGAACGTTACAATTCACTATCAGTTTTTAGTCCCATTCGATAATCTAGACTCACAGCAGAACGGCCATTAGGTGCCCGAGGCAGCAATCGAACCATGGAGACAAGTCTGCTGGAGGACGATGTATTGAATCGGGACGCAATTTGAGTGTTCCATCGTCATTAGGAGGCCCTGAACGTTACAATTCACTATCAGTTTTTCGTCCGATTCGAAAATCTTTGAGTCACAGCAGGCCTGCCATAAGGTGCCCGAGGCAGCAATAGACCCATGGAGACAAGTCGGCTAGTGGACGATGTACTGAATCGGGACGCAATTTGTGTGTTCCATAGTCATTAGGTGGCCTTAAATGTTACAAATCACTATCAGTTTTTCGTCCGATTCACAAGTCTTTGACTCACAGCAGAACGGCCATAAGGTGCCCGAGGCAGCAATCGACCCATGGAGACAAGTCTGCTGGAGGACGATGTATTGAATCGGGACGCAATTTGAGTGATCCATCGTCATTAGGAGACCCTGAACGTTACAATTCACTATCAGTTTTTCGTCCCATTCGATAATCTAGACTCACAGCAGAACGGCCATAAGGTGCCCGAAGCAGCAATAGACCCATGGAGTCAAGTCGGCTGGAGGACGATGTATTGAATCGGGACGCAATTTGAGTGATCCATCGTCATTAGGTGGCCCTGAACGTTACAATTCACTATCAGTTTTTTGTCCCATTCTATAATCTAGACTCACAGCAGAACGGCCATAAGGTGCCCGAGGCAGCAATAGTCCCATGGAGTCAAGTCGACTAGTGGATGATGTACTGAATCGGGACGTCATTTGTGTGGTCCATCGTCATTAGGTGGCCCTGAATGTTACAAATCACTATCAGTTTTTCGTCCGATTCGAAAATCTTTGACTCACAGCGGAATGGCCATAAGGTGCCCGAGGCAGCAATCGACCCATGGAGACAAGTCTGCTGGAAGACGATGTATTGAATCGGGACGCAATTTGAGTGATCCATCGTCATTAGGTGGCCCTGAAAGTTACAATTCACTATCAGTTTTTCGTCGATTCGAAAATCTTTGACTCACAGCAGAACGGCCATAAGGTGCCCGGGGCAGCAATAGACCCATGAAGTCAACTCTGCTGGAGGACGATGCATTGAATCAGGACGCAATTTGAGTGATCCTTCGTCATTAGGTGGCCCTGAACGTTACAATTCACTATCAGTTTTTCGTCCCATTCGATAATTTAGACTCACAGCAGAACGGCCATAAGGTGCCCGAGGCAGCAATAGACCCATGGAGACAAGTCGGCTGGGGACGATGTATTGAATCGGGACGCAATTTGAGTGATCCATCGTCATTAGGTGGCCCTGAACGTTACAATTCACTATCAGTTATTCGTCCCATTCGATAATCTAGATCCACAGCAGAACGGCCATAAGGTGCCCGAGGCAGCAATAGACCCATGGAGTCAACTCGGCTGGAGGACGATGTATTGAATCGGGACGCAATTTGCGTGGTCCATCGTCATTACGTGGCCCTGAATGTTACAATTCACTATCAGTTTTTCGTCCGATTCGAAAATCTTTGACTCACAGCAGAACGGCTATTAGGTGCCCGAGGCAGCAATCGACCCATGGAGACAAGTCTGCTGGAGGACGATGTATTGAATCGGGACGCAATTTGAGTGATCCATCGTCATTAGGAGGCCCTGAACGTTACAATTCACTATCAGTTTTTCGTCCCATTCGATAATCTAGACTCACAGCAGAACGGCCATTAGGTGCCCGAGGCAGCAATCGAACCATGGAGACAAGTCTGCTGGAGGACGATGTATTGAATCGGGACGCAATTTGAGTGTTCCATCGTCATTAGGAGGCCCTGAACGTTAAAATTCACTATCAGTTTTTTGTCCCATTCTATAATCTAGACTCACAGCAGAACGGCCATAAGGTGCCCGAGGCAGCAATAGTCCCATGGAGTCAAGTCGGCTAGTGGACGATGTACTGAATCGGGACGCAATTTGTGTGGTCCATCGTCATTAGGTGGCCCTGAATGTTACAAATCACTATTAGTTTTTCGTCCGATTCGAAAATCTTTGCTCACAGCAGAACGGCCATAAGGTGCCCGAGGCAGCAATCGACCCATGGAGACAAGTCTGCTGGAGGACGATGTATTGAATCGGGACGCAATTTGAGTGATCCATCGTCATTAGGTGGCCCTGAAAGTTACAATTCACTATCAGTTTTTCGTCGATTCGAAAATCTTTGAGTCACAGCAGAACGGCCATAAGGTGCCCGAGGCAGCAATAGACCCATGAAGTCAACTCTGCTGGAGGACGATGTATTGAATCACGACGCAATTTGAGTGATCCATCGTCATTAGGTGGCCCTGAACGTTACAATTCACTATCAGTTTTTCGTCTCATTCGATAATCTAGACTCACAGCAGAACGGCCATAAGGTGCCCGAGGCAGCAATAGACCCATGGAGACAAGTCGGCTGGGGACGATGTTTTGAATCGGGACGCAATTTGAGTGATCCATCGTCATTAGGTGGCCCAGAACGTTACAATTCACTATCAGTTTTTCGTCCCATTGGATAATCTATATTCACAGCAGAACGGCCATAAGGTGCCCGAGGCAGCAATAGACCCATGGAGTCAACTCGGCTGGAGGACGATGTATTGAATCGGGACGCAATTTGCGTGGTCCATCGTCATTAGGTGGCCCTGAATGTTACAATTCACTATCAGTTTTTCGTCCGATTCGAAAATCTTTAACTCACAGCAGAACGGCCATTAGGTGCCCGAGGCAGCAATCGACCCATGGAGACAAGTCTGCTGGAGGACGATGTATTGAATCGGGACGCAATTTGAGTAATCCATCGTCATTAGGAGGCCCTGAACGTTACAATTCACTATCAGTTTTTCGTCCCATTCGATAATCTAGACTCACAGCAGAACGGCCATTAGGTGCCCGAGGCAGCAATCGAACCATGGAGACAAGTCTGCTGGAGGACGATGTATTGAATCGGGACGCAATTTGAGTGTTCCATCGTCAGTAGGAGGCCCTGAACGTTACAATTCACCATCAGTTTTTCGTCCGATTCGAAAATCTTTGAGTCACAGCAGGCCTGCCATAAGGTGCACGTGGCAGCAATAGACCCATGGAGACAAGTCGGCTAGTGGACGATGTACTGAATCGGGACGCGATTTGTGTGTTCCATCGTCATTAGGTGGCCCTAAAAGTTACAAATCACTATCAGTTTTTCGTCCGATTCGAAAATCTTTGACTCACAGCAGAACGGCCATTAGGTGCCCGAGGCAGCAATCGACCCATGGAGACAAGTCTGATGGAGGACGATGTATTGAATCGGGACGCAATTTGAGTGATCCAACGTCATTAGGAGACCCTGAACGTTACAATTCACTATCAGTTTTTCGTCCCATTCGATAATCTAGACTCACAGCAGAACGGCCATAAGGTGCCCGAGGCAGCAATAGACCCATGGAGACAAGTCGGCTGGGGACGATGTATTAAATCGGGACGCAATTTGAGTGATCCATCGTCATTAGGTGGCCCTGAACGTTACAATTCACTATCAGTTTTTCGTCCCATTCGATAATCTAGATTCACAGCAGAACGGCCATAAGGTGCCCGAGGCAGCAATAGACCCATGGAGTCAACTCGGCTGGAGGACGATGTATTGAATCGGGACGCAATTTGAGTGATCCATCGTCATTAGGAGGCCCTGAACGTTACAATTCACTATCAGTTTTTCGTCCCATTCGATAATCTAGACTCACAGCAGAACGGCCATTAGGTGCCCGAGGCAGCAATCGAACCATGGAGACAAGTCTGCTGGAGGACGATGTATTGAATCGGGACGCAATTTGAGTGTTCCATCGTCATTAGGAGGCCCTGAACGTTACAATTCACTATCAGTTTTTCGTCCGATTCGAAAATCTTTGAGTCACAGCAGGCCTGCCATAAGGTGCCCGAGGCAGCAATAGACCCATGGAGACAAGTCGGCTAGTGGACGATGTACTGAATCGGGACGCAATTTGTGTGTTCCATCGTCATTAGGTGGCCCTAAATGTTACAAATCACTATCAGTTTTTCGTCCGATTCGAAAGTCTTTGACTCACAGCAGAACGGCCATAAGGTGCCCGAGGCAGCAATCGACCCATGGTGACAAGTCTGCTGGAGGACGATGTATTGAATCGGGACGCAATTTGAGTGATCCATCGACATTAGGAGACCCTGAACGTTACAATTCACTATCAGTTTTTCGTCCCATTCGATAATCTAGACTCACAGCAGAACGGCCATAAGGTGCCCGAGGCAGCAATAGACCCATGGAGTCAAGTCGGCTGGAGGACGATGTATTGAATCGGGACGCAATTTGAGTGATCCATCGTCATTAGGAGGCCCTGAACGTTACAATTCACTATCAGTTTTTCGTCCCATTCGATAATCTAGACTCACAGCAGAACGGCCATTAGGTGCCCGAGGCAGCAATCGAACCATGGAGACAAGTCTGCTGGAGGACGATGTATTGAATCGGGACGCAATTTGAGTGTTCCATCGTCATTAGGAGGCCCTGAACGTTACAATTCACTATCAGTTTTTTGTCCCATTCTATAATCTAGACTCACAGCAGAACGGCCATAAGGTGCCCGAGGCAGCAATAGTCCCATGGAGTCAAGTCGGCTAGTGGACGATGTACTGAATCGGGACGCAATTTGTGTGGTCCATCGTCATTAGGTGGCCCTGAATGTTACAAATCACTATTAGTTTTTCGTCCGATTCGAAAATCTTTGCTCACAGCAGAACGGCCATAAGGTGCCCGAGGCAGCAATCGACCCATGGAGACAAGTCTGCTGGAGGACGATGTATTGAATCGGGACGCAATTTGAGTGATCCATCGTCATTAGGTGGCCCTGAAAGTTACAATTCACTATCAGTTTTTCGTCGATTCGAAAATCTTTGAGTCACAGCAGAACGGCCATAAGGTGCCCGAGGCAGCAATAGACCCATGAAGTCAACTCTGCTGGAGGACGATGTATTGAATCACGACGCAATTTGAGTGATCCATCGTCATTAGGTGGCCCTGAACGTTACAATTCACTATCAGTTTTTCGTCTCATTCGATAATCTAGACTCACAGCAGAACGGCCATAAGGTGCCCGAGGCAGCAATAGACCCATGGAGACAAGTCGGCTGGGGACAATGTATTGAATCGGGACGCAATTTGAGTGATCCATCGTCATTAGGTGGCCCAGAACGTTACAATTCACTATCAGTTTTTCGTCCCATTGGATAATCTATATTCACAGCAGAACGGCCATAAGGTGCCCGAGGCAGCAATAGATCCATGGAGTCAATTCGGCTGGAGGACGATGTATTGAATCGGGACGCAATTTGCGTGGTCCATCGTCATTAGGTGGCCCTGAATGTTACAATTCACTATCAGTTTTTCGTCCGATTCGAAAATCTTTAACTCACAGCAGAACGGCCATTAGGTGCCCGAGGCAGCAATCGACCCATGGAGACAAGTCTGCTGGAGGACGATGTATTGAATCGGGACGCAATTTGAGTGATCCATCGTCATTAGGAGGCCCTGAACGTTACAATTCACTATCAGTTTTTCGTCCCATTCGATAATCTAGACTCACAGCAGAACGGCCATTAGGTGCCCGAGGCAGCAATCGAACCATGGAGACAAGTCTGCTGGAGGACGATGTATTGAATCGGGACGCAATTTGAGTGTTCCATCGTCAGTAGGAGGCCCTGAACGTTACAATTCACCATCAGTTTTTCGTCCGATTCGAAAATCTTTGAGTCACAGCAGGCCTGCCATAAGGTGCCCGAGGCAGCAATAGACCCATGGAGACAAGTCGGCTAGTGGACGATGTACTGAATCGGGACGCGATTTGTGTGTTCCATCGTCATTAGGTGGCCCTAAAAGTTACAAATCACTATCAGTTTTTCGTCCGATTCGAAAATCTTTGACTCACAGCAGAACGGCCATTAGGTGCCCGAGGCAGCAATCGACCCATGGAGACAAGTCTGCTGGAGGACGATGTATTGAATCGGGACGCAATTTGAGTGATCCAACGTCATTAGGAGACCCTGAACGTTACAATTCACTATCAGTTTTTCGTCCCATTCGATAATCTAGACTCACAGCAGAACGGCCATAAGGTGCCCGAGGCAGCAATAGACCCATGGAGACAAGTCGGCTGGGGACGATGTATTGAATCGGGACGTAATTTGAGTGATCCATCGTCATTAGGTGGCCCTGAACGTTACAATTCACTATCAGTTTTTCGTCCCATTCGATAATCTAGATTCACAGCAGAACGGCCATAAGGTGCCCGAGGCAGCAATAGACCCATGGAGTCAACTCGGCTGGAGGACGATGTATTGAATCGGGACGCAATTTGCGTGGTCCATCGTCATTACGTGGCCCTGAATGTTACAATTCACTATCAGTTTTTCGTCCGATTCGAAAATCTTTGACTCACAGCAGAACGGCTATTAGGTGCCCGAGGCAGCAATCGTCCCATGGAGACAAGTCTGCTGGAGGACGATGTATTGAATCGGGACGCAATTTGAGTGATCCATCGTCATTAGGAGGCCCTGAACGTTACAATTCACTATCAGTTTTTCGTCCCATTCGATAATCTAGACTCACAGCAGAACGGCCATTAGGTGCCCGAGGCAGCAATCGAACCATGGAGACAAGTCTGCTGGAGGACGATGTATTGAATCGGGACGCAATTTGAGTGTTCCATCGTCATTAGGAGGCCCTGAACGTTACAATTCACTATCAGTTTTTCGTCCGATTCGAAAATCTTTGAGTCACAGCAGGCCTGCCATAAGGTGCCCGAGGCAGCAATAGACCCATGGAGACAAGTCGGCTAGTGGACGATGTACTGAATCGGGACGCAATTTGTGTGTTCCATCGTCATTAGGTGGCCCTAAATGTTACAAATCACTATCAGTTTTTCGTCCGATTCGAAAGTCTTTGACTCACAGCAGAACGGCCATAAGGTGCCCGAGGCAGCAATCGACCCATGGTGACAAGTCTGCTGGAGGACGATGTATTGAATCGGGACGCAATTTGAGTGATCCATCGTCATTAGGAGACCCTGAACGTTACAATTCACTATCAGTTTTTCGTCCCATTCGATAATCTAGACTCACAGCAGAACGGCCATAAGGTGCCCGAGGCAGCAATAGACCCATGGAGTCAAGTCGGCTGGAGGACGATGTATTGAATCGGGACGCAATTTGAGTGATCCATCGTCATTAGGTGGCCCTGAACGTTACAATTCACTTTCAGTTTTTAGTCCCATTCGATAATCTAGACTCACAGCAGAACGGCCATTAGGTGCCCGAGGCAGCAATCGAACCATGGAGACAAGTCTGCTGGAGGACGATGTATTGAATCGGGACGCAATTTGAGTGTTCCATCGTCATTAGGAGGCCCTGAACGTTACAATTCACTATCAGTTTTTCGTCCGATTCGAAAATCTTTGAGTCACAGCAGGCCTGCCATAAGGTGCCCGAGGCAGCAATAGACCCATGGAGACAAGTCGGCTAGTGGACGATGTACTGAATCGGGACGCAATTTGTGTGTTCCATAGTCATTAGGTGGCCTTAAATGTTACAAATCACTATCAGTTTTTCGTCCGATTCACAAGTCTTTGACTCACAGCAGAACGGCCATAAGGTGCCCGAGGCAGCAATCGACCCATGGAGACAAGTCTGCTGGAGGACGATGTATTGAATCGGGACGCAATTTGAGTGATCCATCGTCATTAGGAGACCCTGAACGTTACAATTCACTATCAGTTTTTCGTCCCATTCGATAATCTAGACTCACAGCAGAACGGCCATAAGGTGCCCGAGGCAGCAATAGACCCATGGAGTCAAGTCGGCTGGAGGACGATGTATTGAATCGGGACGCAATTTGAGTGATCCATCGTCATTAGGTGGCCCTGAACGTTACAATTCACTATCAGTTTTTTGTCCCATTCTATAATCTAGACTCACAGCAGAACGGCCATAAGGTGCCCGAGGCAGCAATAGTCCCATGGAGTCAAGTCGACTAGTGGATGATGTACTGAATCGGGACGTCATTTGTGTGGTCCATCGTCATTAGGTGGCCCTGAATGTTACAAATCACTATCAGTTTTTCGTCCGATTCGAAAATCTTTGACTCACAGCGGAATGGCCATAAGGTGCCCGAGGCAGCAATCGACCCATGGAGACAAGTCTGCTGGAAGACGATGTATTGAATCGGGACGCAATTTGAGTGATCCATCGTCATTAGGTGGCCCTGAAAGTTACAATTCACTATCAGTTTTTCGTCGATTCGAAAATCTTTGACTCACAGCAGAACGGCCATAAGGTGCCCGGGGCAGCAATAGACCCATGAAGTCAACTCTGCTGGAGGACGATGCAATGAATCAGGACGCAATTTGAGTGATCCTTCGTCATTAGGTGGCCCTGAACGTTACAATTCACTATCAGTTTTTCGTCCCATTCGATAATTTAGACTCACAGCAGAACGGCCATAAGGTGCCCGAGGCAGCAATAGACCCATGGAGACAAGTCGGCTGGGGACGATGTATTGAATCGGGACGCAATTTGAGTGATCCATCGTCATTAGGTGGCCCTGAACGTTACAATTCACTATCAGTTATTCGTCCCATTCGATAATCTAGATCCACAGCAGAACGGCCATAAGGTGCCCGAGGCAGCTATAGACCCATGGAGTCAACTCGGCTGGAGGACGATGTATTGAATCGGGACGCAATTTGCGTGGTCCATCGTCATTACGTGGCCCTGAATGTTACAATTCACTATCAGTTTTTCGTCCGATTCGAAAATCTTTGACTCACAGCAGAACGGCTATTAGGTGCCCGAGGCAGCAATCGACCCATGGAGACAAGTCTGCTGGAGGACGATGTATTGAATCGGGACGCAATTTGAGTGATCCATCGTCATTAGGAGGCCCTGAACGTTACAATTCACTATCAGTTTTTCGTCCCATTCGATAATCTAGACTCACAGCAGAACGGCCATTAGGTGCCCGAGGCAGCAATCGAACCATGGAGACAAGTCTGCTGGAGGACGATGTATTGAATCGGGACGCAATTTGAGTGCTCCATCGTCATTAGGAGGCCCTGAACGTTACAATTCACTATCAGTTTTTCGTCCGATTCGAAAATCTTTGAGTCACAGCAGGCCTGCCATAAGGTGCCCGAGGCAGCAATAGACCCATGGAGACAAGTCGGCTAGTGGACGATGTACTGAATCGGGACGCAATTTGTGTGTTCCATCGTCATTAGGTGGCCCTAAATGTTACAAATCACTATCAGTTTTTCGTCCGATTCGAAAGTCTTTGACTCACAGCAGAACGGCCATAAGGTGCCCGAGGCAGCAATCGACCCATGGAGACAAGTCTGCTGGAGGACGATGTATTGAATCGGGACGCAATTTGAGTGATCCATCGTCATTAGGAGGCCCTGAACGTTACAATTCATTATCAGTTTTTCGTCCCATTCGATAATCTAGACTCACAGCAGAACGGCCATTAGGTGCCCGAGGCAGCAATCGAACCATGGAGACAAGTCTGCTGGAGGACGATGTATTGAATCGGGACGCAATTTGAGTGTTCCATCGTCATTAGGAGGCCCTGAACGTTACAATTCACTATCAGTTTTTCGTCCGATTCGAAAATCTTTGAGTCACAGCAGGCCTGCCATTAGGTGCCCGAGGCAGCAATAGACCCATGGAGACAAGTCGGCTAGTGGACGATGTACTGAATCGGGACGCAATTTGTGTGTTCCATCGTCATTAGGTGGCCTTAAATGTTACAAATCACTATCAGTTTTTCGTCCGATTCGAAAGTCTTTGACTCACAGCAGAACGGCCATAAGGTGCCCGAGGCAGCAATAGACCCATGGAGTCAAGTCGGCTGGAGGACGATGTATTGAATCGGGACGCAATTTGAGTGATCCATCGTCATTAGGAGGCCCTGAACGTTACAATTCACTATCAGTTTTTCGTCCCATTCGATAATCTAGACTCACAGCAGAACGGCCATAAGGTGCCCGAGACAGCAATAGACCCATGGAGACAAGTCTGCTGGAGGACGATGTATTGAATCGGGACGCATTTTGAGTGATCCATCGTCATTAGGAGGCCCTGAACGTTACAATTCACTATCAGTTTTTTGTCCCATTCGATAATCTAGACTCACAGCAGAACGGCCATAAGGTGCCCGAGGCAACAATAGACCCATGGAGTCAAGTCGGCTGGAGGACGATGTATTGAATCGGGACGCAATTTGAGTGATCCATCGTCATTAGGTGGCCCTGAACGTTACAATTCACTATCAGTTTTTTGTCCCATTCTATAATCTAGACTCACAGCAGAACGGCCATAAGGTGCCCGAGGCAGCAATAGTCCCATGGAGTCAAGTCGACTAGTGGATGATGTACTGAATCGGGACGTCATTTGTGTGGTCAATCGTCATTAGGTGGCCCTGAATGTTACAAATCACTATCAGTTTTTCGTCCGATTCGAAAATCTTTGACTCACAGCGGAATGGCCATAAGGTGCCCGAGGCAGCAATCGACCCATGGAGACAAGTCTGCTGGAAGACGATGTATTGAATCGGGACGCAATTTGAGTGATCCATCGTCATTAGGTGGCCCTGAAAGTTACAATTCACTATCAGTTTTTCGTCGATTCGAAAATCTTTGACTCACAGCAGAACGGCCATAAGGTGCCCGGGGCAGCAATAGACCCATGAAGTCAACTCTGCTGGAGGACGATGCATTGAATCAGGACGCAATTTGAGTGATCCTTCGTCATTAGGTGGCCCTGAACGTTACAATTCACTATCAGTTTTTCGTCCCATTCGATAATCTAGACTCACAGCAGAACGGCCATAAGGTGCCCGAGGCAGCAATAGACCCATGGAGACAAGTCGGCTGGGGACGATGTATTGAATCGGGACGCAATTTGAGTGATCCATCGTCATTAGGTGGCCCTGAACGTTACAATTCACTATCAGTTATTCGTCCCATTCGATAATCTAGATCCACAGCAGAACGGCCATAAGGTGCCCGAGGCAGCAATAGACCCATGGAGTCAACTCGGCTGGAGGACGATGTATTGAATCGGGACGCAATTTGCGTGGTCCATCGTCATTACGTGGCCCTGAATGTTACAATTCACTATCAGTTTTTCGTCCGATTCGAAAATCTTTGACTCACAGCAGAACGGCTATTAGGTGCCCGAGGCAGCAATCGACCCATGGAGACAAGTCTGCTGGAGGACGATGTATTGAATCGGGACGCAATTTGAGTGATCCATCGTCATTAGGAGGCCCTGAACGTTACAATTCACTATCAGTTTTTCGTCCCATTCGATAATCTAGACTCACAGCAGAACGGCCATTAGGTGCCCGAGGCAGCAATCGAACCATGGAGACAAGTCTGCTGGAGGACGATGTATTGAATCGGGACGCAATTTGAGTGCTCCATCGTCATTAGGAGGCCCTGAACGTTACAATTCACTATCAGTTTTTCGTCCGATTCGAAAATCTTTGAGTCACAGCAGGCCTGCCATAAGGTGCCCGAGGCAGCAATAGACCCATGGAGACAAGTCGGCTAGTGGACGATGTACTGAATCGGGACGCAATTTGTGTGTTCCATCGTCATTAGGTGGCCCTAAATGTTACAAATCACTATCAGTTTTTCGTCCGATTCGAAAGTCTTTGACTCACAGCAGAACGGCCATAAGGTGCCCGAGGCAGCAATCGACCCATGGAGACAAGTCTGCTGGAGGACGATGTATTGAATCGGGACGCAATTTGAGTGATCCATCGTCATTAGGAGGCCCTGAACGTTACAATTCATTATCAGTTTTTCGTCCCATTCGATAATCTAGACTCACAGCAGAACGGCCATTAGGTGCCCGAGGCAGCAATCGAACCATGGAGACAAGTCTGCTGGAGGACGATGTATTGAATCGGGACGCAATTTGAGTGTTCCATCGTCATTAGGAGGCCCTGAACGTTACAATTCACTATCAGTTTTTCGTCCGATTCGAAAATCTTTGAGTCACAGCAGGCCTGCCATTAGGTGCCCGAGGCAGCAATAGACCCATGGAGACAAGTCGGCTAGTGGACGATGTACTGAATCGGGACGCAATTTGTGTGTTCCATCGTCATTAGGTGGCCTTAAATGTTACAAATCACTATCAGTTTTTCGTCCGATTCGAAAGTCTTTGACTCACAGCAGAACGGCCATAAGGTGCCCGAGGCAGCAATAGACCCATGGAGTCAAGTCGGCTGGAGGACGATGTATTGAATCGGGACGCAATTTGAGTGATCCATCGTCATTAGGAGGCCCTGAACGTTACAATTCACTATCAGTTTTTCGTCCCATTCGATAATCTAGACTCACAGCAGAACGGCCATAAGGTGCCCGAGACAGCAATAGACCCATGGAGACAAGTCTGCTGGAGGACGATGTATTGAATCGGGACGCATTTTGAGTGATCCATCGTCATTAGGAGGCCCTGAACGTTACAATTCACTATCAGTTTTTTGTCCCATTCGATAACCTAGACTCACAGCAGAACGGCCATAAGGTGCCCGAGGCAACAATAGACCCATGGAGTCAAGTCGGCTGGAGGACGATGTATTGAATCGGGACGCAATTTGAGTGATCCATCGTCATTAGGTGGCCCTGAACGTTACAATTCACTATCAGTTTTTTGTCCCATTCTATAATCTAGACTCACAGCAGAACGGCCATAAGGTGCCCGAGGCAGCAATAGTCCCATGGAGTCAAGTCGACTAGTGGATGATGTACTGAATCGGGACGTCATTTGTGTGGTCCATCGTCATTAGGTGGCCCTGAATGTTACAAATCACTATCAGTTTTTCGTCCCATTCGATAATCTAGACTCACAGCAGAACGGCCATAAGGTGCCCGAGGCAGCAATAGACCCATGGAGACAAGTCGGCTGGGGACGATGTATTGAATCGGGACGCAATTTGAGTGATCCATCGTCATTAGGTGGCCCTGAACGTTACAATTCACTATCAGTTATTCGTCCCATTCGATAATCTAGATCCACAGCAGAACGGCCATAAGGTGCCCGAGGCAGCAATAGACCCATGGAGTCAACTCGGCTGGAGGACGATGTATTGAATCGGGACGCAATTTGCGTGGTCCATCGTCATTACGTGGCCCTGAATGTTACAATTCACTATCAGTTTTTCGTCCGATTCGAAAATCTTTGACTCACAGCAGAACGGCTATTAGGTGCCCGAGGCAGCAATCGACCCATGGAGACAAGTCTGCTGGAGGACGATGTATTGAATCGGGACGCAATTTGAGTGATCCATCGTCATTAGGAGGCCCTGAACGTTACAATTCACTATCAGTTTTTCGTCCCATTCGATAATCTAGACTCACAGCAGAACGGCCATTAGGTGCCCGAGGCAGCAATCGAACCATGGAGACAAGTCTGCTGGAGGACGATGTATTGAATCGGGACGCAATTTGAGTGCTCCATCGTCATTAGGAGGCCCTGAACGTTACAATTCACTATCAGTTTTTCGTCCGATTCGAAAATCTTTGAGTCACAGCAGGCCTGCCATAAGGTGCCCGAGGCAGCAATAGACCCATGGAGACAAGTCGGCTAGTGGACGATGTACTGAATCGGGACGCAATTTGTGTGTTCCATCGTCATTAGGTGGCCCTAAATGTTACAAATCACTATCAGTTTTTCGTCCGATTCGAAAGTCTTTGACTCACAGCAGAACGGCCATAAGGTGCCCGAGGCAGCAATCGACCCATGGAGACAAGTCTGCTGGAGGACGATGTATTGAATCGGGACGCAATTTGAGTGATCCATCGTCATTAGGTGGCCCTGAACGTTACAATTCACTATCAGTTTTTTGTCCCATTCTATAATCTAGACTCACAGCAGAACGGCCATAAGGTGCCCGAGGCAGCAATAGTCCCATGGAGTCAAGTCGACTAGTGGATGATGTACTGAATCGGGACGTCATTTGTGTGGTCCATCGTCATTAGGTGGCCCTGAATGTTACAAATCACTATCAGTTTTTCGTCCGATTCGAAAATCTTTGACTCACAGCGGAATGGCCATAAGGTGCCCGAGGCAGCAATCGACCCATGGAGACAAGTCTGCTGGAAGACGATGTATTGAATCGGGACGCAATTTGAGTGATCCATCGTCATTAGGTGGCCCTGAAAGTTACAATTCACTATCAGTTTTTCGTCGATTCGAAAATCTTTGACTCACAGCAGAACGGCCATAAGGTGCCCGGGGCAGCAATAGACCCATGAAGTCAACTCTGCTGGGGGACGATGCATTGAATCAGGACGCAATTTGAGTGATCCTTCGTCATTAGGTGGCCCTGAACGTTACAATTCACTATCAGTTATTCGTCCCATTCGATAATCTAGACTCACAGCAGAACGGCCATAAGGTGCCCGAGGCAGCAATAGACCCATGGAGACAAGTCGGCTGGGGACGATGTATTGAATCGGGACGCAATTTGAGTGATCCATCGTCATTAGGTGGCCCTGAACGTTACAATTCACTATCAGTTATTCGTCCCATTCGATAATCTAGATCCACAGCAGAACGGCCATAAGGTGCCCGAGGCAGCAATAGACCCATGGAGTCAACTCGGCTGGAGGACGATGTATTGAATCGGGACGCAATTTGCGTGGTCCATCGTCATTACGTGGCCCTGAATGTTACAATTCACTATCAGTTTTTCGTCCGATTCGAAAATCTTTGACTCACAGCAGAACGGCTATTAGGTGCCCGAGGCAGCAATCGACCCATGGAGACAAGTCTGCTGGAGGACGATGTATTGAATCGGGACGCAATTTGAGTGATCCATCGTCATTAGGAGGCCCTGAACGTTACAATTCACTATCAGTTTTTCGTCCCATTCGATAATCTAGACTCACAGCAGAACGGCCATTAGGTGCCCGAGGCAGCAATCGAACCATGGAGACAAGTCTGCTGGAGGACGATGTATTGAATCGGGACGCAATTTGAGTGCTCCATCGTCATTAGGAGGCCCTGAACGTTACAATTCACTATCAGTTTTTCGTCCGATTCGAAAATCTTTGAGTCACATCAGGCCTGCCATAAGGTGCCCGAGGCAGCAATAGACCCATGGAGACAAGTCGGCTAGTGGACGATGTACTGAATCGGGACGCAATTTGTGTGTTCCATCGTCATTAGGTGGCCCTAAATGTTACAAATCACTATCAGTTTTTCGTCCGATTCGAAAGTCTTTGACTCACAGCAGAACGGCCATAAGGTGCCCGAGGCAGCAATCGACCCATGGAGACAAGTCTGCTGGAGGACGATGTATTGAATCGGGACGCAATTTGAGTGATCCATCGTCATTAGGAGGCCCTGAACGTTACAATTCATTATCAGTTTTTCGTCCCATTCGATAATCTAGACTCACAGCAGAACGGCCATTAGGTGCCCGAGGCAGCAATCGAACCATGGAGACAAGTCTGCTGGAGGACGATGTATTGAATCGGGACGCAATTTGAGTGTTCCATCGTCATTAGGAGGCCCTGAACGTTACAATTCACTATCAGTTTTTCGTCCGATTCGAAAATCTTTGAGTCACAGCAGGCCTGCCATTAGGTGCCCGAGGCAGCAATAGACCCATGGAGACAAGTCGGCTAGTGGACGATGTACTGAATCGGGACGCAATTTGTGTGTTCCATCGTCATTAGGTGGCCTTAAATGTTACAAATCACTATCAGTTTTTCGTCCGATTCGAAAGTCTTTGACTCACAGCAGAACGGCCATAAGGTGCCCGAGGCAGCAATAGACCCATGGAGTCAAGTCGGCTGGAGGACGATGTATTGAATCGGGACGCAATTTGAGTGATCCATCGTCATTAGGAGGCCCTGAACGTTACAATTCACTATCAGTTTTTCGTCCCATTCGATAATCTAGACTCACAGCAGAACGGCCATAAGGTGCCCGAGACAGCAATAGACCCATGGAGACAAGTCTGCTGGAGGACGATGTATTGAATCGGGACGCATTTTGAGTGATCCATCGTCATTAGGAGGCCCTGAACGTTACAATTCACTATCAGTTTTTTGTCCCATTCGATAATCTAGACTCACAGCAGAACGGCCATAAGGTGCCCGAGGCAACAATAGACCCATGGAGTCAAGTCGGCTGGAGGACGATGTATTGAATCGGGACGCAATTTGAGTGATCCATCGTCATTAGGTGGCCCTGAACGTTACAATTCTCTATCAGTTTTTTGTCCCATTCTATAATCTAGACTCACAGCAGAACGGCCATAAGGTGCCCGAGGCAGCAATAGTCCCATGGAGTCAAGTCGGCTAGTGGATGATGTACTGAATCGGGACGTCATTTGTGTGGTCCATCGTCATTAGGTGGCCCTGATTGTTACAAATCACTATCAGTTTTTCGTCCGATTCGAAAATCTTTGACTCACAGCGGAACGGCCATAAGGTGCCCGAGGCAGCAATCGACCCATGGAGACAAGTCTGCTGGAAGACGATGTATTGAATCGGGACGCAATTTGAGTGATCCATCGTCATTAGGTGGCCCTGAAAGGTACAATTCACTATCAGTTTTTCGTCGATTCGAAAATCTTTGACTCACAGCAGAACGGCCATAAGGTGCCCGGGGCAGCAATAGACCCATGAAGTCAACTCTGCTGGAGGACGATGTATTGAATCAGGACGCAATTTGAGTGATCCTTCGTCATTAGGTGGCCCTGAACGTTACAATTCACTATCAGTTTTTCGTCCCATTCGATAATCTAGACTCACAGCAGAACGGCCATAAGGTGCCCGAGGCAGCAATAGACCCATGGAGACAAGTCGGCTGGGGACGATGTATTGAATCGGGACGCAATATGCGTGGTCCATCGTCATTACGTGGCCCTGAATGTTACAATTCACTATCAGTTTTTCGTCCGATTCGAAAATCTTTGACTCACAGCAGAACGGCTATTAGGTGCCCGAGGCAGCAATAGACCCATGGAGTCAAGTCGGCTGGAGGACGATGTATTGAATCGGGACGCAATTTGAGTGATCCATCGTCATTAGGAGGCCCTGAACGTTACAATTCACTATCAGTTTTTCGTCCCATTCGATAATCTAGACTCACAGCAGAACGGCCATTAGGTGCCCGAGGCAGCAATCGAACCATGGAGACAAGTCTGCTGGAGGACGATGTATTGAATCGGGACGCAATTTGAGTGTTCCATCGTCATTAGGAGGCCCTGAACGTTACAATTCACTATCAGTTTTTCGTCCGATTCGAAAATCTTTGAGTCACAGCAGGCCTGCCATAAGGTGCCCGAGGCAGCAATAGACCCATGGAGACAAGTCGGCTAGTGGACGATGTACTGAATCGGGACGCAATTTGTGTGTTCCATCGTCATTAGGTGGCCTTAAATGTTACAAATCACTATCAGTTTTTCGTCCGATTCGAAAGTCTTTGACTCACAGCAGAACGGCCATAAGGTGCCCGAGGCAGCAATCGACCCATGGAGACAAGTCTGCTGGAAGACGATGTATTGAATCGGGACGCAATTTGAGTGATCCATCGTCATTAGGTGGCCCTGAAAGGTACAATTCACTATCAGTTTTTCGTCGATCCGAAAATCTTTGACTCACAGCAGAACGGCCATAAGGTGCCCGGGGCAGCAATAGACCCATGAAGTCAACTCTGCTGGAGGACGATGTATTGAATCAGGACGCAATTTGAGTGATCCTTCGTCATTAGGTGGCCCTGAACGTTACAATTCACTATCAGTTTTTCGTCCCATTCGATAATCTAGACTCACAGCAGAACGGCCATAAGGTGCCCGAGGCAGCAATAGACCCATGGAGACAAGTCGGCTGGGGACGATGTATTGAATCGGGACGCAATATGCGTGGTCCATCGTCATTACGTGGCCCTGAATGTTACAATTCACTATCAGTTTTTCGTCCGATTCGAAAATCTTTGACTCACAGCAGAACGGCTATTAGGTGCCCGAGGCAGCAATCGACCCATGGAGACAAGTCTGCTGGAGGACGATGTATTGAATCGGGACGCAATTTGAGTGATCCATCGTCATTAGGAGGCCCTGAACGTTTTAATTCACTATCAGTTTTTCGTCCCATTCGGTAATCTAGACTCACAGCAGAACGGCCATAAGGTGCCCGAGGCAGCAATCGAACCATGGAGACAAGTCTGCTGGAGGACGATGTATTGAATCGGGACGCAATTTGAGTGTTCCATCGTCATTAGGAGGCCCTGAACGTTACAATTCACTATCAGTTTTTCGTCCGATTCGAAAATCTTTGAGTCACAGCAGGCCTGCCATAAGGTGCCCGAGGCAGCAATAGACCCATGGAGACAAGTCGGCTAGTGGACGATGTACTGAATCGGGACGCAATTTGTGTGTTCCATCGTCATTAGGTGGCCCTAAATGTTACAAATCACTATCAGTTTTTCGTCCGATTCGAAAGTCTTTGACTCACAGCAGAACGGCCATAAGGTGCCCGAGGCTGCAATCGACCCATGGAGACAAGTCTGCTGGAGGACGATGTATTGAATCGGGACGCAATTTGAGTGATCCATCGTCATTAGGAGACCCTGAACGTTACAATTCACTATCAGTTTTTCGTCCCATTCGATAATCTAGACTCACAGCAGAACGGCCATAAGGTGCCCGAGGCAGCAATAGACCCATGGAGTCAAGTCGGCTGGAGGACGATGTATTGAATCGGGACGCAATTTGAGTGATCCATCGTCATTAGGAGGCCCTGAACGTTACAATTCACTATCAGTTTTTCGTCCCATTCGATAATCTAGACTCACAGCAGAACGGCCATTAGGTGCCCGAGGCAGCAATCGACCATGGAGACAAGTCTGCTGGAGGACGATGTATTGAATCGGGACGCAATTTGAGTGTTCCATCGTCATTAGGAGGCCCTGAACGTTACAATTCACTATCAGTTTTTCGTCCGATTCGAAAATCTTTGAGTCACAGCAGGCCTGCCATAAGGTGCCCGAGGCAGCAATAGACCCATGGAGACAAGTCGGCTAGTGGACGATGTACTGAATCGGGACGCAATTTGTGTGTTCCATCGTCATTAGGTGGCCTTAAATGTTACAAATCACTATCAGTTTTTCGTCCGATTCGAAAGTCTTTGACTCACAGCAGAACGGCCATAAGGTGCCCGAGGCAGCAATAGACCCATGGAGTCAAGTCGGCTGGAGGACGATGTATTGAATCGGGACGCAATTTGAGTGATCCATCGTCATTAGGTGGCCCTGAAAGTTACAATTCACTATCAGTTTTTCGTCCGATTCGAAAATCTTTGACTCACACCAGAACGGCCATTAGGTGCCCGAGGCAGCAATCGACCCATGGAGACAAGTCTGCTGGAGGACGATGTATTGAATCGGGACGCAATTTGAGTGATCCATCGTCATTAGGAGGCCCTGAACGTTACAATTCACTATCAGTTTTTTGTCCCATTCGATAATCTAGACTCACAGCAGAACGGCCATAAGGTGCCCGAGGCAGCAATAGACCCATGGTGTCAAGTCGGCTGGAGGACGATGTATTGAATCGGGACGCAATTTGAGTGATCCATCGTCATTAGGAGGCCCTGAACGTTACAATTCACTATCAGTTTTTCGTCCCATTCTATAATCACAGCAGAACGGCCATAAGGTGCCCGAGGCAGCAATAGACCCATGGAGTCAAGTCGGCTTGAGGACGATGTATTGATTCGGGACGCAATTTGAGTGATCCATCGTCATTAGGTGGCCCTGAACGTTACAATTCACTATCAGTGTTTCGTCCCATTCGATAATCTAGACCCACAGCAGAATGGCCATAAGGTGCCCGAGGCAGCAATCGACCCATGGAGACAAGTCTGCTGGAGGACGATGTATTGAATCGGGACGCAATTTGAGTGATCCATCGTCATTAGGTGGCCCTGAAAGTTACAATTCACTATCAGTTTTTCGTCGATTCGAAAATCTTTGACTCACAGCAGAACGGCCATAAGGTGCCCGGGGCAGCAATAGACCCATGAAGTCAACTCTGCTGGAGGACGATGCATTGAATCAGGACGCAATTTGAGTGATCCTTCGTCATTAGGTGGCCCTGAACGTTACAATTCACTATCAGTTTTTCGTCCCATTCGATAATCTAGACTCACAGCAGAACGGCCATAAGGTGCCCGAGGCAGCAATAGACCCATGGAGTCAAGTCGGCTGGAGGACGATGTATTGAATCGGGACGCAATTTGAGTGATCCATCGTCATTAGGAGGCCCTGAACGTTACAATTCACTATCAGTTTTTCGTCCCATTCGATAATCTAGACTCACAGCAGAACGGCCATAAGGTGCCCGAGGCAGCAATCGACCATGGAGACAAGTCTGCTGGAGGACGATGTATTGAATCGGGACGCAATTTGAGTGTTCCATCGTCATTAGGAGGCCCTGAACGTTACAATTCACTATCAGTTTTTCGTCCGATTCGAAAATCTTTGAGTCACAGCATGCCTGCCATAAGGTGCCCGAGGCAGCAATAGACCCATGGAGACAAGTCGGCTAGTGGACGATGTACTGAATCGGGACGCAATTTGTGTGTTCCATCGTCATTAGGTGGCCTTAAATGTTACAAATCACTATCAGTTTTTCGTCCGATTCGAAAGTCTTTGACTCACAGCAGAACGGCCATAAGGTGCCCGAGGCAGCAATAGACCCATGGAGTCAAGTCGGCTGGAGGACGATGTATTGAATCGGGACGCAATTTGAGTGATCCATCGTCATTAGGTGGCCCTGAAAGTTACAATTCACTATCAGTTTTTCGTCCGATTCGAAAATCTTTGACTCACACCAGAACGGCCATTAGGTGCCCGAGGCAGCAATCGACCCATGGAGACAAGTCTGCTGGAGGACGATGTATTGAATCGGGACGCAATTTGAGTGATCCATCGTCATTAGGAGGCCCTGAACGTTACAATTCACTATCAGTTTTTTGTCCCATTCGATAATCTAGACTCACAGCAGAACGGCCATAAGGTGCCCGAGGCAGCAATAGACCCATGGTGTCAAGTCGGCTGGAGGACGATGTATTGAATCGGGACGCAATTTGAATGATCCATCGTCATTAGGAGGCCCTGAACGTTACAATTCACTATCAGTTTTTCGTCCCATTCTATAATCACAGCAGAACGGCCATAAGGTGCCCGAGGCAGCAATAGACCCATGGAGTCAAGTCGGCTTGAGGACGATGTATTGATTCGGGACGCAATTTGAGTGATCCATCGTCATTAGGTGGCCCTGAACGTTACAATTCACTATCAGTGTTTCGTCCCATTCGATAATCTAGACCCACAGCAGAATGGCCATAAGGTGCCCGAGGCAGCAATCGACCCATGGAGACAAGTCTGCTGGAAGACGATGTATTGAATCGGGACGCAATTTGAGTGATCCATCGTCATTAGGTGGCCCTGAAAGTTACAATTCACTATCAGTTTTTCGTCGATTCGAAAATCTTTGACTCACAGCAGAACGGCCATAAGGTGCCCGGGGCAGCAATAGACCCATGAAGTCAACTCTGCTGGAGGACGATGCATTGAATCAGGACGCAATTTGAGTGATCCTTCGTCATTAGGTGGCCCTGAACGTTACAATTCACTATCAGTTTTTCGTCCCATTCGATAATCTGGACTCACAGCAGAACGGCCATAAGGTGCCCGAGGCAGCAATAGACCCATGGAGACAAGTCGGCTGGGGACGATGTATTGAATCGGGACGCAATTTGAGTGATCCATCGTCATTAGGTGGCCCTGAACGTTACAATTCACTATCAGTTATTCGTCCCATTCGATAATCTAGATCCACAGCAGAACGGCCATAAGGTGCCCGAGGCAGCAATAGACCCATGGAGTCAACTCGGCTGGAGGACGATGTATTGAATCGGGACGCAATTTGCGTGGTCCATCGTCATTACGTGGCCCTGAATGTTACAATTCACTATCAGTTTTTCGTCCGATTCGAAAATCTTTGACTCACAGCAGAACGGCTATTAGGTGCCCGAGGCAGCAATCGACCCATGGAGACAAGTCTGCTGGAGGACGATGTATTGAATCGGGACGCAATTTGAGTGATCCATCGTCATTAGGAGGCCCTGAACGTTACAATTCACTATCAGTTTTTCGTCCCATTCGATAATCTAGACTCACAGCAGAACGGCCATTAGGTGCCCGAGGCAGCAATCGAACCATGGAGACAAGTCTGCTGGAGGACGATGTATTGAATCGGGACGCAATTTGAGTGCTCCATCGTCATTAGGAGGCCCTGAACGTTACAATTCACTATCAGTTTTTCGTCCGATTCGAAAATCTTTGAGTCACAGCAGGCCTGCCATAAGGTGCCCGAGGCAGCAATAGACCCATGGAGACAAGTCGGCTAGTGGACGATGTACTGAATCGGGACGCAATTTGTGTGTTCCATCGTCATTAGGTGGCCCTAAATGTTACAAATCACTATCAGTTTTTCGTCCGATTCGAAAGTCTTTGACTCACAGCAGAACGGCCATAAGGTGCCCGAGGCAGCAATCGACCCATGGAGACAAGTCTGCTGGAGGACGATGTATTGAATCGGGACGCAATTTGAGTGATCCATCGTCATTAGGTGGCCCTGAACGTTACAATTCACTATCAGTTTTTTGTCCCATTCTATAATCTAGACTCACAGCAGAACGGCCATAAGGTGCCCGAGGCAGCAATAGTCCCATGGAGTCAAGTCGACTAGTGGATGATGTACTGAATCGGGACGTCATTTGTGTGGTCCATCGTCATTAGGTGGCCCTGAATGTTACAAATCACTATCAGTTTTTCATCCGATTCGAAAATCTTTGACTCACAGCGGAATGGCCATAAGGTGCCCGAGGCAGCAATCGACCCATGGAGACAAGTCTGCTGGAAGACGATGTATTGAATCGGGACGCAATTTGAGTGATCCATCGTCATTAGGTGGCCCTGAAAGTTACAATTCACTATCAGTTTTTCGTCGATTCGAAAATCTTTGACTCACAGCAGAACGGCCATAAGGTGCCCGGGGCAGCAATAGACCCATGAAGTCAACTCTGCTGGAGGACGATGCATTGAATCAGGACGCAATTTGAGTGATCCTTCGTCATTAGGTGGCCCTGAACGTTACAATTCACTATCAGTTATTCGTCCCATTCGATAATCTAGACTCACAGCAGAACGGCCATAAGGTGCCCGAGGCAGCAATAGACCCATGGAGACAAGTCGGCTGGGGACGATGTATTGAATCGGGACGCAATTTGAGTGATCCATCGTCATTAGGTGGCCCTGAACGTTACAATTCACTATCAGTTATTCGTCCCATTCGATAATCTAGATCCACAGCAGAAGGGCCATAAGGTGCCCGAGGCAGCAATAGACCCATGGAGTCAACTCGGCTGGAGGACGATGTATTGAATCGGGACGCAATTTGCGTGGTCCATCGTCATTACGTGGCCCTGAATGTTACAATTCACTATCAGTTTTTCGTCCGATTCGAAAATCTTTGACTCACAGCAGAACGGCTATTAGGTGCCCGAGGCAGCAATCGACCCATGGAGACAAGTCTGCTGGAGGACGATGTATTGAATCGGGACGCAATTTGAGTGATCCATCGTCATTAGGAGGCCCTGAACGTTACAATTCACTATCAGTTTTTCGTCCCATTCGATAATCTAGACTCACAGCAGAACGGCCATTAGGTGCCCGAGGCAGCAATCGAACCATGGAGACAAGTCTGCTGGAGGACGATGTATTGAATCGGGACGCAATTTGAGTGCTCCATCGTCATTAGGAGGCCCTGAACGTTACAATTCACTATCAGTTTTTCGTCCGATTCGAAAATCTTTGAGTCACAGCAGGCCTGCCATAAGGTGCCCGAGGCAGCAATAGACCCATGGAGACAAGTCGGCTAGTGGACGATGTACTGAATCGGGACGCAATTTGTGTGTTCCATCGTCATTAGGTGGCCCTAAATGTTACAAATCACTATCAGTTTTTCGTCCGATTCGAAAGTCTTTGACTCACAGCAGAACGGCCATAAGGTGCCCGAGGCAGCAATCGACCCATGGAGACAAGTCTGCTGGAGGACGATGTATTGAATCGGGACGCAATTTGAGTGATCCATCGTCATTAGGAGGCCCTGAACGTTACAATTCATTATCAGTTTTTCGTCCCATTCGATAATCTAGACTCACAGCAGAACGGCCATTAGGTGCCCGAGGCAGCAATCGAACCATGGAGACAAGTCTGCTGGAGGACGATGTATTGAATCGGGACGCAATTTGAGTGTTCCATCGTCATTAGGAGGCCCTGAACGTTACAATTCACTATCAGTTTTTCGTCCGATTCGAAAATCTTTGAGTCACAGCAGGCCTGCCATTAGGTGCCCGAGGCAGCAATAGACCCATGGAGACAAGTCGGCTAGTGGACGATGTACTGAATCGGGACGCAATTTGTGTGTTCCATCGTCATTAGGTGGCCTTAAATGTTACAAATCACTATCAGTTTTTCGTCCGATTCGAAAGTCTTTGACTCACAGCAGAACGGCCATAAGGTGCCCGAGGCAGCAATAGACCCATGGAGTCAAGTCGGCTGGAGGACGATGTATTGAATCGGGACGCAATTTGAGTGATCCATCGTCATTAGGAGGCCCTGAACGTTACAATTCACTATCAGTTTTTCGTCCCATTCGATAATCTAGACTCACAGCAGAACGGCCATAAGGTGCCCGAGACAGCAATAGACCCATGGAGACAAGTCTGCTGGAGGACGATGTATTGAATCGGGACGCATTTTGAGTGATCCATCGTCATTAGGAGGCCCTGAACGTTACAATTCACTATCAGTTTTTTGTCCCATTCGATAATCTAGACTCACAGCAGAACGGCCATAAGGTGCCCGAGGCAACAATAGACCCATGGAGTCAAGTCGGCTGGAGGACGATGTATTGAATCGGGACGCAATTTGAGTGATCCATCGTCATTAGGTGGCCCTGAACGTTACAATTCACTATCAGTTTTTTGTCCCATTCTATAATCTAGACTCACAGCAGAACGGCCATAAGGTGCCCGAGGCAGCAATAGTCCCATGGAGTCAAGTCGGCTAGTGGATGATGTACTGAATCGGGACGTCATTTGTGTGGTCCATCGTCATTAGGTGGCCCTGATTGTTACAAATCACTATCAGTTTTTCGTCCGATTCGAAAATCTTTGACTCACAGCGGAACGGCCATAAGGTGCCCGAGGCAGCAATCGACCCATGGAGACAAGTCTGCTGGAAGACGATGTATTGAATCGGGACGCAATTTGAGTGATCCATCGTCATTAGGTGGCCCTGAAAGGTACAATTCACTATCAGTTTTTCGTCGATTCGAAAATCTTTGACTCACAGCAGAACGGCCATAAGGTGCCCGGGGCAGCAATAGACCCATGAAGTCAACTCTGCTGGAGGACGATGTATTGAATCAGGACGCAATTTGAGTGATCCTTCGTCATTAGGTGGCCCTGAACGTTACAATTCACTATCAGTTTTTCGTCCCATTCGATAATCTAGACTCACAGCAGAACGGCCATAAGGTGCCCGAGGCAGCAATAGACCCATGGAGACAAGTCGGCTGGGGACGATGTATTGAATCGGGACGCAATATGCGTGGTCCATCGTCATTACGTGGCCCTGAATGTTACAATTCACTATCAGTTTTTCGTCCGATTCGAAAATCTTTGACTCACAGCAGAACGGCTATTAGGTGCCCGAGGCAGCAATAGACCCATGGAGTCAAGTCGGCTGGAGGACGATGTATTGAATCGGGACGCAATTTGAGTGATCCATCGTCATTAGGAGGCCCTGAACGTTACAATTCACTATCAGTTTTTCGTCCCATTCGATAATCTAGACTCACAGCAGAACGGCCATTAGGTGCCCGAGGCAGCAATCGAACCATGGAGACAAGTCTGCTGGAGGACGATGTATTGAATCGGGACGCAATTTGAGTGTTCCATCGTCATTAGGAGGCCCTGAACGTTACAATTCACTATCAGTTTTTCGTCCGATTCGAAAATCTTTGAGTCACAGCAGGCCTGCCATAAGGTGCCCGAGGCAGCAATAGACCCATGGAGACAAGTCGGCTAGTGGACGATGTACTGAATCGGGACGCAATTTGTGTGTTCCATCGTCATTAGGTGGCCTTAAATGTTACAAATCACTATCAGTTTTTCGTCCGATTCGAAAGTCTTTGACTCACAGCAGAACGGCCATAAGGTGCCCGAGGCAGCAATCGACCCATGGAGACAAGTCTGCTGGAAGACGATGTATTGAATTGGGACGCAATTTGAGTGATCCATCGTCATTAGGTGGCCCTGAAAGGTACAATTCACTATCAGTTTTTCGTCGATCCGAAAATCTTTGACTCACAGCAGAACGGCCATAAGGTGCCCGGGGCAGCAATAGACCCATGAAGTCAACTCTGCTGGAGGACGATGTATTGAATCAGGACGCAATTTGAGTGATCCTTCGTCATTAGGTGGCCCTGAACGTTACAATTCACTATCAGTTTTTCGTCCCATTCGATAATCTAGACTCACAGCAGAACGGCCATAAGGTGCCCGAGGCAGCAATAGACCCATGGAGACAAGTCGGCTGGGGACGATGTATTGAATCGGGACGCAATATGCGTGGTCCATCGTCATTACGTGGCCCTGAATGTTACAATTCACTATCAGTTTTTCGTCCGATTCGAAAATCTTTGACTCACAGCAGAACGGCTATTAGGTGCCCGAGGCAGCAATCGACCCATGGAGACAAGTCTGCTGGAGGACGATGTATTGAATCGGGACGCAATTTGAGTGATCCATCGTCATTAGGAGGCCCTGAACGTTTTAATTCACTATCAGTTTTTCGTCCCATTCGATAATCTAGACTCACAGCAGAACGGCCATAAGGTGCCCGAGGCAGCAATCGAACCATGGAGACAAGTCTGCTGGAGGACGATGTATTGAATCGGGACGCAATTTGAGTGTTCCATCGTCATTAGGAGGCCCTGAACGTTACAATTCACTATCAGTTTTTCGTCCGATTCGAAAATCTTTGAGTCACAGCAGGCCTGCCATAAGGTGCCCGAGGCTGCAATCGACCCATGGAGACAAGTCTGCTGGAGGACGATGTATTGAATCGGGTCGCAATTTGAGTGATCCATCGTCATTAGGAGACCCTGAACGTTACAATTCACTATCAGTTTTTCGTCCCATTCGATAATCTAGACTCACAGCAGAACGGCCATAAGGTGCCCGAGGCAGCAATAGACCCATGGAGTCAAGTCGGCTGGAGGACGATGTATTGAATCGGGACGCAATTTGAGTGATCCATCGTCATTAGGAGGCCCTGAACGTTACAATTCACTATCAGTTTTTCGTCCCATTCGATAATCTAGACTCACAGCAGAACGGCCATTAGGTGCCCGAGGCAGCAATCGACCATGGAGACAAGTCTGCTGGAGGACGATGTATTGAATCGGGACGCAATTTGAGTGTTCCATCGTCATTAGGAGGCCCTGAACGTTACAATTCACTATCAGTTTTTCGTCCGATTCGAAAATCTTTGAGTCACAGCAGGCCTGCCATAAGGTGCCCGAGGCAGCAATAGACCCATGGAGACAAGTCGGCTAGTGGACGATGTACTGAATCGGGACGCAATTTGTGTGTTCCATCGTCATTAGGTGGCCTTAAATGTTACAAATCACTATCAGTTTTTCGTCCGATTCGAAAGTCTTTGACTCACAGCAGAACGGCCATAAGGTGCCCGAGGCAGCAATAGACCCATGGAGTCAAGTCGGCTGGAGGACGATGTATTGAATCGGGACGCAATTTGAGTGATCCATCGTCATTAGGTGGCCCTGAACGTTTTAATTCACTATCAGTTTTTCGTCCCATTCGATAATCTAGACTCACAGCAGAACGGCCATAAGGTGCCCGAGGCAGCAATCGAACCATGGAGACAAGTCTGCTGGAGGACGATGTATTGAATCGGGACGCAATTTGAGTGTTCCATCGTCATTAGGAGGCCCTGAACGTTACAATTCACTATCAGTTTTTCGTCCGATTCGAAAATCTTTGAGTCACAGCAGGCCTGCCATAAGGTGCCCGAGGCTGCAATCGACCCATGGAGACAAGTCTGCTGGAGGACGATGTATTGAATCGGGACGCAATTTGAGTGATCCATCGTCATTAGGAGACCCTGAACGTTACAATTCACTATCAGTTTTTCGTCCCATTCGATAATCTAGACTCACAGCAGAACGGCCATAAGGTGCCCGAGGCAGCAATAGACCCATGGAGTCAAGTCGGCTGGAGGACGATGTATTGAATCGGGACGCAATTTGAGTGATCCATCGTCATTAGGAGGCCCTGAACGTTACAATTCACTATCAGTTTTTCGTCCCATTCGATAATCTAGACTCACAGCAGAACGGCCATTAGGTGCCCGAGGCAGCAATCGACCATGGAGACAAGTCTGCTGGAGGACGATGTATTGAATCGGGACGCAATTTGAGTGTTCCATCGTCATTAGGAGGCCCTGAACGTTACAATTCACTATCAGTTTTTCGTCCGATTCGAAAATCTTTGAGTCACAGCAGGCCTGCCATAAGGTGCCCGAGGCAGCAATAGACCCATGGAGACAAGTCGGCTAGTGGACGATGTACTGAATCGGGACGCAATTTGTGTGTTCCATCGTCATTAGGTGGCCTTAAATGTTACAAATCACTATCAGTTTTTCGTCCGATTCGAAAGTCTTTGACTCACAGCAGAACGGCCATAAGGTGCCCGAGGCAGCAATAGACCCATGGAGTCAAGGCGGCTGGAGGACGATGTATTGAATCGGGACGCAATTTGAGTGATCCATCGTCATTAGGTGGCCCTGAAAGTTACAATTCACTATCAGTTTTTCGTCCGATTCGAAAATCTTTGACTCACACCAGAACGGCCATTAGGTGCCCGAGGCAGCAATCGACCCATGGAGACAAGTCTGCTGGAGGACGATGTATTGAATCGGGACGCAATTTGAGTGATCCATCGTCATTAGGAGGCCCTGAACGTTACAATTCACTATCAGTTTTTTGTCCCATTCGATAATCTAGACTCACAGCAGAACGGCCATAAGGTGCCCGAGGCAGCAATAGACCCATGGTGTCAAGTCGGCTGGAGGACGATGTATTGAATCGGGACGCAATTTGAGTGATCCATCGTCATTAGGAGGCCCTGAACGTTACAATTCACTATCAGTTTTTCGTCCCATTCTATAATCACAGCAGAACGGCCATAAGGTGCCCGAGGCAGCAATAGACCCATGGAGTCAAGTCGGCTTGAGGACGATGTATTGATTCGGGACGCAATTTGAGTGATCCATCGTCATTAGGTGGCCCTGAACGTTACAATTCACTATCAGTGTTTCGTCCCATTCGATAATCTAGACCCACAGCAGAACGGCCATAAGGTGCCCGAGGCAGCAATAGACCCATGGAGACAAGTCTGCTGGAGGACGATGTATTGAATTGGGACGCAATTTGAGTGATCCATCGTCATCAGGAGGCCCTGAACGTTACAATTCACTATCAGTTTTTTGTCCCATTCGATAATCTAGACTCACAGCAGAACGGCCATAAGGTGCCCGAGGCAGCAATAGACCCATGGAGTCAAGTCAGCTGGAGGACGATGTATTGAATCGGGACGCAATTTGAGTGCTCCATCGTCATTAGGAGGCCCTGAACGTTACAATTCACTATCAGTTTTATGTCCCATTCGATAATCTAGACTCACAGCAGAACGGCCATAAGGTGCCCGAGGCAGCAATAGACCCATGGAGTCAAGTCGGCTGGAGGACGATGTATTGAATAGGGACGCAATTTGAGTGATCCATCGTCATTAGGTGGCCCTGAACGTTACAATTCACTATCAGTTTTTCGTCCGATTCGAAAATCTTTGACTCACAGCAGAACGGCCATAAGGTGCCCGAGGCAGCAATAGACGCATGGAGACAAGTTTGCTGGAGGACGATGTATTGAATCGGGACGCAATTTGAGTGTTCCATCGTCATTAGGAGGCCCTGAACGTTACAATTCACTATCAGTTTTTCGTCCGATTCGAAAATCTTTGAGTCACAGCAGGCCTTCCATAAGGTGCCCGAGGCAGCAATAGACCCATGGAGACAAGTCGGCTAGTGGACGATGTACTGAATCGGGACGCAATTTGTGTGTTCCATCGTCATTAGGTGGCCTTAAATGTTACAAATCACTATCAGTTTTTCGTCCGATTCGAAAGTCTTTGACTCACAGCAGAACGGCCATAAGGTGCCCGAGGCAGCAATAGACCCATGGAGTCAAGTCGGCTGGAGGACGATGTAATGAATCGGGTCGCAATTTGAGTGATCCATCGTCATTAGGAGGCCCTGAACGTTACAATTCACTATCAGTTTTTCGTCCCATTCGATAATCTAGACTCACAGCAGAACGGCCATAAGGTGCCCGAGGCAGCAATAGACCCATGGAGACAAGTCTGCTGGAGGACGATGTATTGAATCGGGACGCATTTTTAGTGATCCATCGTCATTAGGAGGCCCTGAACGTTACAATTCACGATCAGATTTTTGTCCCATTCGATAATCTAGACTCACAGCAGAACGGCCATAAGGTGCCCGAGGCAACAATAGACCCATGGAGTCAAGTCGGCTGGAGGACGATGTATTGAATCGGGACGCAATTTGAGTGATCCATCGTCATTAGGTGGCCCTGAACGTTACAATTCACTATCAGTTTTTCGTCCGATTCGAAAATCTTTGACTCACAGCAGAACGGCCATAAGGTGCCCGAGGCAGCAATCGACCCATGGAGACAAGTCTGCTGGAGGACGATGTATTGAATCGGGACGCAATTTGAGTGATCCATCGTCATTAGGTGGCCCTGAAAGTTACAATTCACTATCAGTTTTTCGTCCGATTCGAAAATCTTTGACTCACAGCAGAACGGCCATTAGGTGCCCGAGGCAGCAATCGACCCATGGAGACAAGTTTGCTGGAGGACGATGTATTGAATCGGGACGCAATTTGAGTGATCCATCGTCATTAGGAGGCCCTGAACGTTACAATTCACTATCAGTTTTTCGTCCCATTCGATAATCTAGACTCACAGCAGAACGGCCATAAGGTGCCCGAGGCAGCAATAGACCCATGGTGTCAAGTCGGCTGGAGGACGATGTATTGAATCGGGACGCAATTTGAGTGATCCATCGTCATTAGGAGGCCCTGAACGTTACAATTCACTATCAGTTTTTCGTCCCTTTCTATAATCACAGCAGAACGGCCATAAGGTGCCCGAGGCAGCAATAGACCCATGGAGTCAAGTCGGCTGGAGGACGATGTATTGATTCGGGACGCAATTTGAGTGATCCATCGTCATTAGGTGGCCCTGAACGTTACAATTCACTATCAGTTTTTCGTCCCATTCGATAATCTAGACCCACAGCAGAACGGCCATAAGGTGCCCGAGGCAGCAATAGACCCATGGAGACAAGTCTGCTGGAGGACGATGTATTGAATCGGGACGCAATTTGAGTGATCCATCGTCATCAGGAGGCCCTGAACGTTACAATTCACTATCAGTTTTTTGTCCCATTCGATAATCTAGAGTCACAGCAGAACGGCCATAAGGTGCCCGAGGCAGCAATAGACAAATGGAGTCAAGTCTGCTGGAGGACGATGTATTGAATCGGGACGCAATTTGAGTGATCCATCGTCATTAGGAGGCCCTGAACGTTACAATTCACTATCAGTTTTTTGTCCCATTCGATAATCTAGACTCACAGCAGAACGGCCATAAGGTGCCCGAGGCAGCAATAGACCCATGGAGTCAAGTCGGCTGGAGGACGTTGTATTGAATAGGGACGCAATTTGAGTGATCCATCGTCATTAGGTGGCCCTGAACGTTACAATTCACTATCAGTTTTTCGTCCGATTCGAAAATCTTTGACTCACAGCAGAACGGCCATAAGGTGCCCGAGGCAGCAATAGACGCATGGAGACAAGTCTGCTGGAGGACGATGTATTGAATCGGGACGCAATTTGAGTGTTCCATCGTCATTAGGAGGCCCTGAACGTTACAATTCACTATCAGTTTTTCGTCCGATTCGAAAATCTTTGAGTCACAGCAGGCCTGCCATAAGGTGCCCGAGGCAGCAATAGACCCATGGAGACAAGTCGGCTACTGGACGATGTACTGAATCGGGACGCAATTTGTGTGTTCCATCGTCATTAGGTGGCCCTAAATGTTACAAATCACTATCAGTTTTTCGTCCGATTCGAAAGTCTTTGACTCACAGCAGAACGGCCATAAGGTGCCCGAGGCAGCAATCGACCCATGGAGACAAGTCTGCTGGAGGACGATGTATTGAATCGGGACGCAATTTGAGTGATCCATCGTCATTAGGAGACCCTGAACGTTACAATTCACTATCAGTTTTTCGTCCCATTCGATAATCTAGACTCACAGCAGAACGGCCATAAGGTGCCCGAGGCAGCAATAGACCCATGGAGTCAAGTCGGCTGGAGGACGATGTATTGAATCGGGACGCAATTTGAGTGATCCATCGTCATTAGGAGGCCCTGAACGTTACAATTCACTATCAGTTTTTCGTCCCATTCGATAATCCAGACTCACAGCAGAACGGCCATTAGGTGCCCGAGGCAGCAATCGAACCATGGAAACAAGTCTGCTGGAGGACGATGTATTGAATCGGGACGCAATTTGAGTGTTCCATCGTCATTAGGAGGCCCTGAACGTTACAATTCACTATCAGATTTTTGTCCCATTCGATAATCTAGACTCACAGCAGATCGGCCATAAGGTGCCCGAGGCAACAATAGACCCATGGAGTCAAGTCGGCTGGAGGACGATGTATTGAATCGGGACGCAATTTGAGTGAATCATCGTCATTAGGTGGCCCTGAACGTTACAATTCACTATCAGTTTTTCGTCCGATTCGAAAATCTTTGACTCACAGTAGAACGGCCATAAGGTGCCCGAGGCAGCAATCGACCCATGGAGACAAGTCTGCTGGAGGACGATGTATTGAATCGGGACGCAATTTGAGTGATCCATCGTCATTAGGTGGCCCTGAAAGTTACAATTCACTATCAGTTTTTCGTCCGATTCGAAAATCTTTGACTCACAGCAGAACGGCCATTAGGTGCCCGAGGCAGCAATCGACCCATGGAGACAAGTCTGCTGGAGGACGATGTATTGAATCGGGACGCAATTTGAGTGATCCATCGTCATTAGGAGGCCCTGAACGTTACAATTCACTATCAGTTTTTCGTCCCATTCGATAATCTAGACTCACAGCAGAACGGCCATAAGGTGCCCGAGGCAGTAATAGACCCATGGTGTCAAGTCGGCTGGAGGACGATGAATTGAATCGGGACGCAATTTGAGTGATCCATCGTCATTAGGAGGCCCTGAACGTTACAATTCACTATCAGTTTTTCGTCCCATTCTATAATCACAGCAGAACGGCCATAAGGTGCCCGAGGCAGCAATAGACCCATGGAGTCAAGTCGGCTGGAGGACGATGTATTGATTCGGGACGCAATTTGAGTGATCCATCGTCATTAGGTGGCCCTGAACGTTACAATTCACTATCAGTTTTTCGTCCCATTCGATAATCTAGACCCACAGCAGAACGGCCATAAGGTGCCCGAGGCAGCAATAGACCCATGGAGACAAGTCTGCTGGAGGACGATGTATTGAATCGGGACGCAATTTGAGTGATCCATCGTCATCAGGAGGCCCTGAACGTTACAATTCACTATCAGTTTTTTGTCCCATTCGATAATCTAGACTCACAGCAGAACGGCCATAAGGTGCCCGAGGCAGCAATAGACCCATGGAGTCAAGTCTGCTGGAGGACGATGTATTGAATCGGGACGCAATTTGAGTGATCCATCGTCATTAGGAGGCCCTGAACGTTACAATTCACTATCAGTTTTTTGTCCCATTCGATAATCTAGACTCACAGCAGAACGGCCATAAGGTGCCCGAGGCAGCAATAGACCCATGGAGTCAAGTCGGCTGGAGGACGATGTATTGAATAGGGACGCAATTTGAGTGATCCATCGTCATTAGGTGGCCCTGAACGTTTCAATTCACTATCAGTTTTTCGTCCGATTCGAAAATCTTTGACTCACAGCAGAACGGCCATAAGGTGCCCGAGGCAGCAATAGACGCATGGAGACAAGTTTGCTGGAGGACGATGTATTGAATCGGGACGCAAATTGAGTGTTCCATCGTCATTAGGAGGCCCTGAACGTTACAATTCACTATCAGTTTTTCGTCCGATTCGAAAATCTTTGAGTCACAGAAGGCCTGCCATAAGGTGCCCGAGGCAGCAATAGACCCATGGAGACAAGTCGGCTGGAGGACGATGTATTGAATCAGGACGCAATTTGAGTGATCCATCGTCATTAGGTGGCCCTGAACGTTACAATTCACTATCAGTTTTTCGTCCCATTCGATAATCTAGACTCACAGCAGAACGGCCATAAGGTGCCCGAGGCAGCAATAGACCCATGGAGACAAGTCGGCTGGGGACGATGTATTGAATCGGGACACAATTTGAGTGATCCATCGTCATTAGGTGGCCCTGAACGTTACAATTCACTATCAGTTTTTCGTCCCATTCGATAATCTAGATTCACAGCAGAACAGCCATAAGGTGCCCGAGGCAGCAATAGACCCATGGAGTCAATTCGGCTGGAGGACGATGTATTGAATCGGGACGCAATTTGAGTGATCCATCGTCATTAGGAGGCCCTGAACGTTACAATTCACTATCAGTTTTTCGTCCCATTCTATAATCTAGACTCACAGCAGAACGGCCATAAGGTGCCCGAGGCAGCAATAGACCCATGGAGTCAAGTCGGCTGGAGGACGATATATTGAATCGGGACGCAATTTGAGTGATCCATCGCCATTAGGTGGCCCTGAACGTTACAATTCACTATCAGTTTTTCGTCCGATTCGAAAATCTTTGACTCACAGCAGAACGGCCATTAGGTGCCCGAGGCAGCAATATCCGCATGGAGACAAGTCTGCTGGAGGACGATGTATTGAATCGGGACGCAATTTGAGTGTTCCATCGTCATTAGGAGGCCCTGAACGTTACAATTCACTATCAGTTTTTCGTCCGATTCGAAAATCTATGAGTCACAGCAGGCCTGCCATAAGGTGCCCGAGGCAACAATAGACCCATGGAGACAAGTCTGCTGGAGGACGATGTATTGAATCGGGACGCAATTTGAGTGATCCATCGGCATTAGGTGGCCCTGAAAGTTACAATTCACTATCAGTTTTTCGTCCGATTCGAAAATCTTTGACTCACAGCAGAACGGCCATAAGGTGCCCGAGGCAGCAATAGACCCATGAAGTCAAATCGGCTGGAGGACGATGTATTGAAACAGGACGCAATTTGAGTGATCCATCGTCATTAGGTGGCCCTGAACGTTACAATTCACTATCAGTTTTTCGTCCCATTCGATAATCTAGACTCACAGCAGAACGGCCATAAGGTGCCCGAGGCAGCAATAGACCCATGGAGACAAGTCGGCTGGGGACGATGTATTGAATCGGGACGCAATTTGAGTGATCCATCGTCATTAGGAGGCCCTGAACGTTACAATTCACTATCAGTTTTTCGTCCCATTCGATAATCTAGACTCACAGCAGAACGGCCATAAGGTGCCCGAGGGAGCCAAGGACCCATGGAGTCAAGTCGGCTGGAGGACGATGTATTGAATCGGGACGCAATTTGAGTGATCCATCGTCATTAGGTGGCCCTGAACGTTACAATTCACTATCAGTTTTTCGTCCCATTCGATAATCTAGACTCACAGCAGAACGGCCATAAGGTACCCGAGGCAGCAATAGACCCATGGAGTCAACTCGGCTGGAGGACGATGTATTGAATCGGGACGCAATTTGCGTGGTCCGTCGTCATTAAGTGGCCCTGAATGTTACAATTCACTATCAGTTTTTCGTCCGATTCGAAAATCTTTGACTCACAGTAGAACGGCCATAAGGTGCCCGAGGCAGCAATCGACCCATGGAGACAAGTCTGCTGGAGGACGATGTATTGAATCGGGACGCAATTTGAGTGATCCATCGTCATTAGGTGGCCCTGAAAGTTACAATTCACTATCAGTTTTTCGTCCGATTCGAAAATCTTTGACTCACAGCAGAACGGCCATTAGGTGCCCGAGGCAGCAATCGACCCATGGAGACAAGTCTGCTGGAGGACGATGTATTGAATCGGGACGCAATTTGAGTGATCCATCGTCATTAGGAGGCCCTGAACGTTACAATTCACTATCAGTTTTTCGTCCCATTCGATAATCTAGACTCACAGCAGAACGGCCATAAGGTGCCCGAGGCAGTAATAGACCCATGGTGTCAAGTCGGCTGGAGGACGATGAATTGAATCGGGACGCAATTTGAGTGATCCATCGTCATTAGGAGGCCCTGAACGTTACAATTCACTATCAGTTTTTCGTCCCATTCTATAATCACAGCAGAACGGCCATAAGGTGCCCGAGGCAGCAATAGACCCATGGAGTCAAGTCGGCTGGAGGACGATGTATTGATTCGGGACGCAATTTGAGTGATCCATCGTCATTAGGTGGCCCTGAACGTTACAATTCACTATCAGTTTTTCGTCCCATTCGATAATCTAGACCCACAGCAGAACGGCCATAAGGTGCCCGAGGCAGCAATAGACCCATGGAGACAAGTCTGCTGGAGGACGATGTATTGAATCGGGACGCAATTTGAGTGATCCATCGTCATCAGGAGGCCCTGAACGTTACAATTCACTATCAGTTTTTTGTCCCATTCGATAATCTAGACTCACAGCAGAACGGCCATAAGGTGCCCGAGGCAGCAATAGACCCATGGAGTCAAGTCTGCTGGAGGACGATGTATTGAATCGGGACGCAATTTGAGTGATCCATCGTCATTAGGAGGCCCTGAACGTTACAATTCACTATCAGTTTTTTGTCCCATTCGATAATCTAGACTCACAGCAGAACGGCCATAAGGTGCCCGAGGCAGCAATAGACCCATGGAGTCAAGTCGGCTGGAGGACGATGTATTGAATAGGGACGCAATTTGAGTGATCCATCGTCATTAGGTGGCCCTGAACGTTTCAATTCACTATCAGTTTTTCGTCCGATTCGAAAATCTTTGACTCACAGCAGAACGGCCATAAGGTGCCCGAGGCAGCAATAGACGCATGGAGACAAGTTTGCTGGAGGACGATGTATTGAATCGGGACGCAAATTGAGTGTTCCATCGTCATTAGGAGGCCCTGAACGTTACAATTCACTATCAGTTTTTCGTCCGATTCGAAAATCTTTGAGTCACAGAAGGCCTGCCATAAGGTGCCCGAGGCAGCAATAGACCCATGGAGACAAGTCGGCTGGAGGACGATGTATTGAATCAGGACGCAATTTGAGTGATCCATCGTCATTAGGTGGCCCTGAACGTTACAATTCACTATCAGTTTTTCGTCCCATTCGATAATCTAGACTCACAGCAGAACGGCCATAAGGTGCCCGAGGCAGCAATAGACCCATGGAGACAAGTCGGCTGGGGACGATGTATTGAATCGGGACACAATTTGAGTGATCCATCGTCATTAGGTGGCCCTGAACGTTACAATTCACTATCAGTTTTTCGTCCCATTCGATAATCTAGATTCACAGCAGAACAGCCATAAGGTGCCCGAGGCAGCAATAGACCCATGGAGTCAATTCGGCTGGAGGACGATGTATTGAATCGGGACGCAATTTGAGTGATCCATCGTCATTAGGAGGCCCTGAACGTTACAATTCACTATCAGTTTTTCGTCCCATTCTATAATCTAGACTCACAGCAGAACGGCCATAAGGTGCCCGAGGCAGCAATAGACCCATGGAGTCAAGTCGGCTGGAGGACGATATATTGAATCGGGACGCAATTTGAGTGATCCATCGCCATTAGGTGGCCCTGAACGTTACAATTCACTATCAGTTTTTCGTCCGATTCGAAAATCTTTGACTCACAGCAGAACGGCCATTAGGTGCCCGAGGCAGCAATATCCGCATGGAGACAAGTCTGCTGGAGGACGATGTATTGAATCGGGACGCAATTTGAGTGTTCCATCGTCATTAGGAGGCCCTGAACGTTACAATTCACTATCAGTTTTTCGTCCGATTCGAAAATCTATGAGTCACAGCAGGCCTGCCATAAGGTGCCCGAGGCAACAATAGACCCATGGAGACAAGTCTGCTGGAGGACGATGTATTGAATCGGGACGCAATTTGAGTGATCCATCGGCATTAGGTGGCCCTGAAAGTTACAATTCACTATCAGTTTTTCGTCCGATTCGAAAATCTTTGACTCACAGCAGAACGGCCATAAGGTGCCCGAGGCAGCAATAGACCCATGAAGTCAAATCGGCTGGAGGACGATGTATTGAAACAGGACGCAATTTGAGTGATCCATCGTCATTAGGTGGCCCTGAACGTTACAATTCACTATCAGTTTTTCGTCCCATTCGATAATCTAGACTCACAGCAGAACGGCCATAAGGTGCCCGAGGCAGCAATAGACCCATGGAGACAAGTCGGCTGGGGACGATGTATTGAATCGGGACGCAATTTGAGTGATCCATCGTCATTAGGAGGCCCTGAACGTTACAATTCACTATCAGTTTTTCGTCCCATTCGATAATCTAGACTCACAGCAGAACGGCCATAAGGTGCCCGAGGGAGCCAAGGACCCATGGAGTCAAGTCGGCTGGAGGACGATGTATTGAATCGGGACGCAATTTGAGTGATCCATCGTCATTAGGTGGCCCTGAACGTTACAATTCACTATCAGTTTTTCGTCCCATTCGATAATCTAGACTCACAGCAGAACGGCCATAAGGTACCCGAGGCAGCAATAGACCCATGGAGTCAACTCGGCTGGAGGACGATGTATTGAATCGGGACGCAATTTGCGTGGTCCGTCGTCATTAAGTGGCCCTGAATGTTACAATTCACTATCAGTTTTTCGTCCGATTCGAAAATCTTTGACTCACAGCAGAACGGCCATTAGGTGCCCGAGGCAGCAATCGACCCATGGAGACAAGTCTGCTGGAGGACGATGTATTGAATCGGGACGCAATTTGAGTGATCCATCGTCATTAGGAGGCCCTGAACGTTACAATTCACTATCAGTTTTTCGTCCCATTCGATAATCTAGACTCACAGCAGAACGGCCATAAGGTGCCCGAGGGAGCCATAGACCCATGGAGTCAAGTCGGCTGGAGGACGATGTATTGAATCGGGACGCAATTTTAGTGATCCATCGTCATTAGGTGGCCCTGAACGTTACAATTCACAATCAGTTTTTCGTCCCATTCGATAATCTAGACTCACAGCAGAACGGCCATAAGGTGCCCGAGGCAGCAATAGACCCATGGAGACAAGTCTGCTGGAGGACGATGTATTGAATCGGGACGCAATTTGAGTGATCCATCGTCATTAGGAGGCCCTGAACGTTACAATTCACTATCAGTTTTTTGTCCCATTCGATAATCTAGACTCACAGCAGAACGGCCATAAGGTGCCCGAGGCAGCAATAGACCCATGGAGACAAGTCTGCTGGAGGACGA
This sequence comes from Schistocerca cancellata, assembly GCF_023864275.1. Taxonomy (NCBI): domain Eukaryota; kingdom Metazoa; phylum Arthropoda; class Insecta; order Orthoptera; family Acrididae; genus Schistocerca; species Schistocerca cancellata. Next base: position 2,178,439 of record NW_026047143.1, on the reverse strand, counting down.
TGTATTGAATCGGGACGCAATTTGAGTGATCCATCGTCATTAGGTGGCCCTGAAAGTTACAATTCACTATCAGTTTTTCGTCCGATTCGAAAATCTTTGACTCACAGCAGAACGGCCATTAGGTGCCCGAGGCAGCAATCGACCCATGGAGACAAGTCTGCTGGAGGACGATGTATTGAATCGGGACGCAATTTGAGTGATCCATCGTCATTAGGAGGCCCTGAACGTTACAATTCACTATCAGTTTTTCGTCCCATTCGATAATCTAGACTCACAGCAGAACGGCCATAAGGTGCCCGAGGCAGCAATAGACCCATGGAGTCAAGTCGGCTGGAGGACGATGTATTGAATCGGGACGCAATTTGAGTGATCCATCGTCATTAGGAGGCCCTGAATGTTACAATTCACTATCAGTTTTTCGTCCCATTCTATAATCACAGCAGAACGGCCATAAGGTGCCCGAGGCAGCAATAGACCCATGGAGTCAAGTCGGCTGGAGGACGATGTATTGATTCGGGACGCAATTTGACTGATCCATCGTCATTAGGTGGCCCTGAACGTTACAATTCACTATCAGTTTTTCGTCCCATTCGATAATCTAGACTCACAGCAGAACGGCCATAAGGTGCCCGAGGCAGCAATAGACCCATGGAGACAAGTCTGCTGGAGGACGATGTATTGAATCGGGACGCAATTTGAGTAATCCATCGTCATCAGGAGGCCCTCAACGTTACAATTCACTATCAGTTTTTTGTCCCATTCGATAATCTAGACTCACAGCAGAACGGCCATAAGGTGCCCGAGGCAGCAATTGACCCATGGAGTCAAGTCTGCTGGAGGACGATGTATTGAATCGGGACGCAATTTGAGTGATCCATCGTCATTAGGAGGCGCTGAACGTTACAATTCAATATCAGTTTTTTGTCCCATTCGATAATCTAGACTCACAGCAGAACGGCCATAAGGTGCCCGAGGCAGCAATAGACCCATGGAGTCAAGTCGGCTGGAGGACGATGTATTGAATAGGGACGCAATTTGAGTGATCCATCGTCATTAGGTGGCCCTGAACGTTACAATTCACTATCAGTTTTTCGTCCGATTCGAAAATCTTTGACTCACAGCAGAACGGCCATAAGGTGCCCGAGGCAGCAATAGACGCATGGAGACAAGTTTGCTGGAGGACGATGTATTGAATCGGGACGCAAATTGAGTGTTCCATCGTCATTAGGAGGCCCTGAACGTTACAATTCACTATCAGTTTTTCGTCCGATTCGAAAATCTTTGAGTCACAGAAGGCCTGCCATAAGGTGCCCGAGGCAGCAATAGACCCATGGAGACAAGTCGGCTGGAGGACGATGTATTGAATCAGGACGCAATTTGAGTGATCCATCGTCATTAGGTGGCCCTGAACGTTACAATTCACTATCAGTTTTTCGTCCCATTCGATAATCTAGACTCACAGCAGAACGGCCATAAGGTGCCCGAGGCAGCAATAGACCCATGGAGTCAAGTCGGCTGGAGGACGATGTATTGAATCGGGACGCAAATTGAGTGTTCCATCGTCATTAGGAGGCCCTGAACGTTACAATTCACTATCAGTTTTTCGTCCGATTTGAAAATCTGTGAGTCACAGAAGGCCTGCCATAAGGTGCCCGAGGCAGCAATAGACCCATGGAGACAAGTCGGCTGGAGGACGATGTATTGAATCAGGACGCAATTTGAGTGATCCATCGTCATTAGGTGGCCCTGAACGTTACAATTCACTATCAGTTTTTCGTCCCATTCGATAATCTAGACTCACAGCAGAACGGCCATAAGGTGCCCGAGGCAGCAATAGACCCATGGAGACAAGTCGGCTGGGGACGATGTATTGAATCGGGACACAATTTGAGTGATCCATCGTCATTAGGTGGCCCTGAACGTTACAATTCACTATCAGTTTTTCGTCCCATTCGATAATCTAGATTCACAGCAGAACAGCCATAAGGTGCCCGAGGCAGCAATAGACCCATGGAGTCAATTCGGCTGGAGGACGATGTATTGAATCGGGACGCAATTTGAGTGATCCATCGTCATTAGGAGGCCCTGAACGTTACAATTCACTAACAGTTTTTCGTCCCATTCTATAATCTAGACTCACAGCAGAACGGCCATAAGGTGCCCGAGGCAGCAATAGACCCATGGAGTCAAGTCGGCTGGAGGACGATGTATTGAATCGGGACGCAATTTGAGTGATCCATCGTCAATAGGTGGCTCTGAACGTTACAATTCACTATCAGTTTTTCGTCCCATTCGATAATCTAGACTCACAGCAGAACGGCCATAAGGTGCCCGAGGCAGCAATAGACCCATGAGGACAAATCTGCTGGAGGACGATGTATTGAATCGGGACGCAATTTAAGTGATCCATCGTCATTAGGAGGCCCTGAACGTTACAATTCACTATCAGTTTTTTGTCCCATTCGATAATGTGGACTCACAGCAGAACGGCCATAAGGTGCCCGAGGCAGCAATAGACCCATGGAGTCAAGTCGGCTGGAGGACGATGTATTGAATCGGGACGCAATTTGAGTGATCCATCGTCATTAGGTGGCCCTGAACGTTACAATTCACTATCAGGTTTTCGTCCGATTCGAAAATCTTTGACTCACAGCAGAACGGCCACTAGGTGCCCGAGGCAGCAATATCCGCATGGAGACAAGTCTGCTGGAGGACGATGTATTGAATCGGGACGCAATTTGAGTGTTCCATCGTCATTAGGAGGCCCTGAACGTTACAATTCACTATCAGTTTTTCGTCCGATTCGAAAATCTATGAGTCACAGCAGGCCTGCCATAAGGTGCCCGAGGCAACAATAGACCCATGGAGACAAGTCTGCTGGAGGACGATGTATTGAATCGGGACGCAATTTGAGTGATCCATCGGCATTAGGTGGCCCTGAAAGTTACAATTCACTATCAGTTTTTCGTCCGATTCGAAAATCTTTGACTCACAGCAGAACGGCCATAAGGTGCCCGAGGCAGCAATAGACCCATGAAGTCAAATCGGCTGGAGGACGATGTATTGAAACAGGACGCAATTTGAGTGATCCATCGTCATTAGGTGGCCCTGAACGTTACAATTCACTATCAGTTTTTCGTCCCATTCGATAATCTAGACTCACAGCAGAACGGCCATAAGGTGCCCGAGGCAGCAATAGACCCATGAAGACAAGTCGGCTGGGGACGATGTATTGAATCGGGACGCAATTTGAGTGATCCATCGTCATTAGGAGGCCCTGAACGTTACAATTCACTATCAGTTTTTCGTCCCATTCGATAATCTAGACTCACAGCAGAACGGCCATAAGGTGCCCGAGGGAGCCAAGGACCCATGGAGTCAAGTCGGCTGGAGGACGATGTATTGAATCGGGACGCAATTTGAGTGATCCATCGTCATTAGGTGGCCCTGAACGTTACAATTCACAATCAGTTTTTCGTCCCATTCGATAATCTAGACTCACAGCAGAACGGCCATAAGGTGCCCGAGGCAGCAATAGACCCATGGAGTCAACTCGGCTGGAGGACGATGTATTGAATCGGGACGCAATTTGCGTGGTCCGTCGTCATTAAGTGGCCCTGAATGTTACAATTCACTATCAGTTTTTCGTCCGATTCGAAAATCTTTGACTCACAGCAGAACGGCCATTAGGTGCCCGAGGCAGCAATCGACCCATGGAGACAAGTCTGCTGGAGGACGATGTATTGAATCGGGACGCAATTTGAGTGATCCATCGTCATTAGGAGGCCCTGAACGTTACAATTCACTATCAGTTTTTCGTCCCATTCGATAATCTAGACTCACAGCAGAACGGCCATAAGGTGCCCGAGGGAGCCATAGACCCATGGAGTCAAGTCGGCTGGAGGACGATGTATTGAATCGGGACGCAATTTGAGTGATCCATCGTCATTAGGAGGCCCTGAACGTTACAATTCACTATCAGTTTTTTGTCCCATTCGATAATCTAGACTCACAGCAGAACGGCCATAAGGTGCCCGAGGCAGCAATAGACCCATGGAGACAAGTCTGCTGGAGGACGATGTATTGAATCGGGACGCAATTTGAGTGATCCATCGTCATTAGGTGGCCCTGAAAGTTACAATTCACTATCAGTTTTTCGTCCGATTCGAAAATCTTTGACTCACAGCAGAACGGCCATTAGGTGCCCGAGGCAGCAATCGACCCATGGAGACAAGTCTGCTGGAGGACGATGTATTGAATCGGGACGCAATTTGAGTGATCCATCGTCATTAGGAGGCCCTGAACGTTACAATTCACTATCAGTTTTTCGTCCCATTCGATAATCTAGACTCACAGCAGAACGGCCATAAGGTGCCCGAGGCAGCAATAGACCCATGGAGTCAAGTCGGCTGGAGGACGATGTATTGAATCGGGACGCAATTTGAGTGATCCATCGTCATTAGGAGGCCCTGAATGTTACAATTCACTATCAGTTTTTCGTCCCATTCTATAATCACAACAGAACGGCCATAAGGTGCCCGAGGCAGCAATAGACCCATGGAGTCAAGTCGGCTGGAGGACGATGTATTGATTCGGGACGCAATTTGAGTGATCCATCGTCATTAGGTGGCCCTGAACGTTACAATTCACTATCAGTTTTTCGTCCCATTCGATAATCTAGACTCACAGCAGAACGGCCATAAAGTGCCCGAGGCAGCAATAGACCCATGGAGACAAGTCTGCTGGAGGACGATGTATTGAATCGGGACGCAATTTGAGTGATCCATCGTCATCAGGAGGCCCTGAACGTTACAATTCACTATCAGTTTTTTGTCCCATTCGATAATCTAGACTCACAGCAGAACGGCCATAAGGTGCCCGAGGCAGCAATAGACCCATGGAGTCAAGTCTGCTGGAGGACGATGTATTGAATCGGGACGCAATTTGAGTGATCCATCGTCATTAGGAGGCGCTGAACGTTACAATTCACTATCAGTTTTTCGTCCGATTCGAAAATCTTTGACTCACAGCAGAACGGCCATAAGGTGCCCGAGGCAGCAATAGACGCATGGAGACAAGTTTGCTGGAGGACGATGTATTGAATCGGGACGCAAATTGAGTGTTCCATCGTCATTAGGAGGCCCTGAACGTTACAATTCACTATCAGTTTTTCGTCCGATTCGAAAATCTTTGAGTCACAGAAGGCCTGCCATAAGGTGCCCGAGGCAGCAATAGACCCATGGAGACAAGTCGGCTGGAGGACGATGTATTGAATCAGGACGCAATTTGAGTGATCCATCGTCATTAGGTGGCCCTGAACGTTACAATTCACTATCAGTTTTTCGTCCCATTCGATAATCTAGACTCACAGCAGAACGGCCATAAGGTGCCCGAGGCAGCAATAGACCCATGGAGTCAAGTCGGCTGGAGGACGATGTATTGAATCGGGACGCAATTTGAGTGATCCATCGTCATTAGGAGGCCCTGAACGTTACAATTCACTATCAGTTTTTCGTCCCATTCTATAATCTAGACTCACAGCAGAACGGCCATAAGGTGCCCGAGGCAGCAATAGACCCATGGAGTCAAGTCGGCTGGAGGACGATGTATTGAATCGGGACGCAATTTGAGTGATCCATCGTCATTAGGTGGCTCTGAACTATACAATTCACTATCAGTTTTTCGTCCGATTCGAAATTCTATGAGTCACAGCAGGCCTGCCATAAGGTGCCCGAGGCAGCATGGAGACAAGTCTGCTGGAGGACGATGTATTGAATCGGGACGCAATTTGAGTGATCCATCATCATTAGGTGGCCCTGAACGTTACAATTCACTATCAGTTTTTCATCCCATTCTATAAACTAGACTCACAGCAGAACGGCCATAAGGTGCCCGAGGCAGCAATAGTCCCATGGAATCAAGTCGGCTAGTGGATGATGTACTGAATCGGGACGCAATTTGAGTGATCCATCGTCATTAGGAGGCCCTGAACGTTACAATTCACTATCAGTTTTTCGTCCCATTCGATAATCTAGACTCACAGCAGAACGGCCATAAGGTGCCCGAGGGAGCCAAGGACCCATGGAGTCAAGTCGGCTGGAGGACGATGTATTGAATCGGGACGCAATTTGAGTGATCCATCGTCATTAGGTGGCCCTGAACGTTACAATTCACAATCAGTTTTTCGTCCCATTCGATAATCTAGACTCACAGCAGAACGGCCATAAGGTGCCCGAGGCAGCAATAGACCCATGGAGTCAACTCGGCTGGAGGACGATGTATTGAATCGGGACGCAATTTGCGTGGTCCGTCGTCATTAAGTGGCCCTGAATGTTACAATTCACTATCAGTTTTTCGTCCGATTCGAAAATCTTTGACTCACAGCAGAACGGCCATTAGGTGCCCGAGGCAGCAATCGACCCATGGAGACAAGTCTGCTGGAAGACGATGTATTGAATCGGGACGCAATTTGAGTGATCCATCGTCATTAGGAGGCCCTGAACGTTACAATTCACTATCAGTTTTTCGTCCCATTCGATAATCTAGACTCACTGCAGAACGGCCATTAGGTGCCCGAGGGAGCCATAGACCCATGGAGTCAAGTCGGCTGGAGGACGATGTATTGAATCGGGACGCAATTTGAGTGATCCATCGTCATTAGGTGGCCCTGAAAGTTACAATTCACAATCAGTTTTTCGTCCCATTCGATAATCTAGACTCACAGCAGAACGGCCATAAGGTGCCCGAGGCAGCAATAGACCCATGGAGACAAGTCTGCTGGAGGACGATGTATTGAATCGGGACGCAATTTGAGTGATCCATCGTCATTAGGAGGCCCTGAACGTCACAATTCACTATCAGTTTTTTGTCCCATTCGATAATCTAGACTCACAGCAGAACGGCCATAAGGTGCCCGAGGCAGCAATAGACCCATGGAGACAAGTCTGCTGGAGGACGATGTATTGAATCGGGACGCAATTTGAGTGATCCATCGTCATTAGGTGGCCCTGAAAGTTACAATTCACTATCAGTTTTTCGTCCGATTCGAAAATCTTTGACTCACAGCAGAACGGCCATTAGGTGCCCGAGGCAGCAATCGACCCATGGAGACAAGTCTGCTGGAGGACGATGTATTGAATCGGGACGCAATTTGAGTGATCTATCGTCATTAGGAGGCCCTGAACGTTACAATTCACTATCAGTTTTTCGTCCCATTCGATAATCTAGACTCACAGCAGAACGGCCATAAGGTGCCCGAGGCAGCAATAGACCCATGGAGTCAAGTCGGCTGGAGGACGATGTATTGAATCGGGACGCAATTTGAGTGATCCATCGTCATTAGGAGGCCCTGAATGTTACAATTCACTATCAGTTTTTCGTCCCATTCTATAATCACAACAGAACGGCCATAAGGTCCCCGAGGCAGCAATAGACCCATGGAGTCAAGTCGGCTGGAGGACGATGTATTGATTCGGGACGCAATTTGAGTGATCCATCGTCATTAGGTGGCCCTGAACGTTACAATTCACTATCAGTTTTTCGTCCCATTCGATAATCTAGACTCACAGCAGAACGGCCATAAGGTGCCCGAGGCAGCAATAGACCCATGGAGACAAGTCTGCTGGAGGACGATGTATTGAATCGGGACGCAATTTGAGTGATCCATCGTCATCAGGAGGCCCTGAACGTTACAATTCACTATCAGTTTTTTGTCCCATTCGATAATCTAGACTCACAGCAGAACGGCCATAAGGTGCCTGAGGCAGCAATAGACCCATGGAGTCAAGTCTGCTGGAGGACGATGTATTGAATCGGGACGCAATTTGAGAGATCCATCGTCATTAGGAGGCGCTGAACGTTACAATTCACTATCAGTTTTTTGTCCCATTCGATAATCTAGACTCACAGCAGAACGGCCATAAGGTGCCCGAGGCAGCAATAGACCCATGGAGTCAAGTCGGCTGGAGGACGATGTATTGAATAGGGACGCAATTTGAGTGATCCATCGTCATTAGGTGGCCCTGAACGTTACAATTCACTATCAGTTTTTCGTCCGATTCGAAAATCTTTGACTCACAGCAGAACGGCCATAAGGTGCCCGAGGCAGCAATAGACGCATGGAGACAAGTTTGCTGGAGGACGATGTATTGAATCGGGACGCAAATTGAGTGTTCCATCGTCATTAGGAGGCCCTGAACGTTACAATTCACTATCAGTTTTTCGTCCGATTCGAAAATCTTTGAGTCACAGAAGGCCTGCCATAAGGTGCCCGAGGCAGCAATATACCCATGGAGACAAGTCGGCTGGAGGACGATGTATTGAATCAGGACGCAATTTGAGTGATCCATCGTCATTAGGTGGCCCTGAACGTTACAATTCACTATCAGTTTTTCGTCCCATTCGATAATCTAGACTCACAGCAGAACGGCCATAAGTTGCCCGAGGCAGCAATAGTCCCATGGAGTCAAGTCGGCTGGAGGACGATGTATTGAATCGGGACGCAATTTGAGTGATCCATCGTCATTAGGAGGCCCTGAACGTTACAATTCACTATCAGTTTTTCGTCCCATTCTATAATCTAGACTCACAGCAGAACGGCCATAAGGTGCCCGAGGCAGCAATAGACCCATGGAGTCAAGTCGGCTGGAGGACGATGTATTGAATCGGGACGCAATTTGAGTGATCCATCGTCATTAGGTGGCTCTGAACTATACAATTCACTATCAGTTTTTCGTCCGATTCGAAAATCTATGAGTCACAGCAGGCCTGCCATAAGGTGCCCGAGGCAGCATGGAGACAAGTCTGCTGGAGGACGATGTATTGAATCGGGACGCAATTTGAGTGATCCATCGTCATTAGGTGGCCCTGAACGTTACAATTCACTATCAGTTTTTCATCCCATTCTATAAACTAGACTCACAGCAGAACGGCCATAAGGTGCCCGAGGCAGCAATAGTCCCATGGAATCAAGTCGGCTAGTGGATGATGTACTGAATCGGGACGCAATTTGTGTGGTTCATCGTCATTAGGTGGCCCTGAATGTTACAAATCACTATCAGTTTTTCGTCCGATTCGAAAATCTTTGACTCACAGCAGAACGGCCATAAGGTGCCCGAGGCAGCAATATCCGCATGGAGACAAGTCTGCTGGAGGACGATGTATTGAATCGGGACGCAATTTGAGTGTTCCATCGTCATTAGGAGGCCCTGAACGTTACAATTCACAATCAGTTTTTCGTCCCATTCGATAATCTAGACTCACAGCAGAACGGCCATAAGGTGCCCGAGGCAGCAATAGACCAATGGAGACAAGTCTGCTGGAGGACGATGTATTGAATCGGGACGCAATTTGAGTGATCCATCGTCATTAGGAGGCCCTGAACGTTACAATTCACTATCAGTTTTTTGTCCCATTCGATAATCTAGACTCACAGCAGAACGGCCATAAGGTGCCCGAGGCAGCAATAGACCCATGGAGACAAGTCTGCTGGAGGACGATGTATTGAATCGGGACGCAATTTGAGTGATCCATCGTCATTAGGTGGCCCTGAAAGTTACAATTCACTATCAGTTTTTCGTCCGATTCGAAAATCTTTGACTCACAGCAGAACGGCCATTAGGTGCCCGAGCCAGCAATCGACCCATGGAGACAAGTCTGCTGGAGGACGATGTATTGAATCGGGACGCAATTTGAGTGATCCATCGTCATTAGGTGGCCCTGAACGTTACAATTCACTATCAGTTTTTCATCCCATTCTATAAACTAGACTCACAGCAGAACGGCCATAAGGTGCCCGAGGCAGCAATAGTCCCATGGAATCAAGTCGGCTAGTGGATGATGTACTGAATCGGGACGCAATTTGAGTGATCCATCGTCATTAGGAGGCCCTGAACGTTACAATTCACTATCAGTTTTTCGTCCCATTCGATAATCTAGACTCACAGCAGAACGGCCATAAGGTGCCCGAGGGAGCCAAGGACCCATGGAGTCAAGTCGGCTGGAGGACGATGTATTGAATCGGGACGCAATTTGAGTGATCCATCGTCATTAGGTGGCCCTGAACGTTACAATTCACAATCAGTTTTTCGTCCCATTCGATAATCTAGACTCACAGCAGAACGGCCATAAGGTGCCCGAGGCAGCAATAGACCCATGGAGTCAACTCGGCTGGAGGACGATGTATTGAATCGGGACGCAATTTGCGTGGTCCGTCGTCATTAAGTGGCCCTGAATGTTACAATTCACTATCAGTTTTTCGTCCGATTCAAAAATCTTTGACTCACAGCAGAACGGCCATTAGGTGCCCGAGGCAGCAATCGACCCATGGAGACAAGTCTGCTGGAAGACGATGTATTGAATCGGGACGCAATTTGAGTGATCCATCGTCATTAGGAGGCCCTGAACGTTACAATTCACTATCAGTTTTTCGTCCCATTCGATAATCTAGACTCACAGCAGAACGGCCTTAAGGTGCCCGAGGGAGCCATAGACCCATGGAGTCAAGTCGGCTGGAGGACGATGTATTGAATCGGGACGCAATTTGAGTGATCCATCGTCATTAGGTGGCCCTGAACGTTACAATTCACAATCAGTTTTTCGTCCCATTCGATAATCTAGACTCACAGCAGAACGGCCATAAGGTGCCCGAGGCAGCAATAGACCCATGGAGACAAGTCTGCTGGAGGACGATGTATTGAATCGGGACGCAATTTGAGTGATCCATCGTCATTAGGAGGCCCTGAACGTCACAATTCACTATCAGTTTTTTGTCCCATTCGATAATCTAGACTCACAGCAGAACGGCCATAAGGTGCCCGAGGCAGCAATAGACCCATGGAGACAAGTCTGCTGGAGGACGATGTATTGAATCGGGACGCAATTTGAGTGATCCATCGTCATTAGGTGGCCCTGAACGTTACAATTCACTATCAGTTTTTCGTCCGATTCGAAAATCTTTGACTCACAGCAGAACGGCCATTAGGTGCACGAGGCAGCAATCGACCCATGGAGACAAGTCTGCTGGAGGACGATGTATTGAATCGGGACGCAATTTGAGTGATCCATCGTCATTAGGAGGCCCTGAACGTTACAATTCACTATCAGTATTTCGTCCCATTCTATAATCTAGACTCACAGCAGAACGGCCATAAGGTGCCCGAGGCAGCAATAGACCCATGGAGTCAAGTCGGCTGGAGGACGATGTATTGAATCGGGACGCAATTTGAGTGATCCATCGTCATTAGGTGGCTCTGAACTATACAATTCACTATCAGTTTTTCGTCCGATTCGAAAATCTATGAGTCACAGCAGGCCTGCCATAAGGTGCCCGAGGCAGCATGGAGACAAGTCTGCTGGAGGACGATGTATTGAATCGGGACGCAATTTGAGTGATCCATCGTCATTAGGTGGCCCTGAACGTTACAATTCACTATCAGTTTTTCATCCCATTCTATAAACTAGACTCACAGCAGAACGGCCATAAGGTGCCCGAGGCAGCAATAGTCCCATGGAATCAAGTCGGCTAGTGGATGATGTACTGAATCGGGACGCAATTTGTGTGGTTCATCGTCATTAGGTGGCCCTGAATGTTACAAATCACTATCAGTTTTTCGTCCGATTCGAAAATCTTTGACTCACAACAGAACGGCCATAAGGTGCCCGAGGCAGCAATATCCGCATGGAGACAAGTCTGCTGGAGGACGATGTATTGAATCGGGACGCAATTTGAGTGTTCCATCGTCATTAGGAGGCCCTGAACGTTACAATTCACTATCAGTTTTTCGTCCGATTCGAAAATCTATGAGTCACAGCAGGCCTGCCATAAGGTGCCCGAGGCAACAATAGACCCATGGAGACAAGTCTGCTGGAGGACGATGTATTGAATCGGGACGCAATTTGAGTGATCCATCGTCATTAGGTGGCCCTGAACGTTACAATTCACAATCAGTTTTTCGTCCCATTCGATAATCTAGACTCACAGCAGAACGGCCATAAGGTGCCCGAGGCAGCAATAGACCAATGGAGACAAGTCTGCTGGAGGACGATGTATTGAATCGGGACGCAATTTGAGTGATCCATCGTCATTAGGAGGCCCTGAACGTTACAATTCACTATCAGTTTTTTGTCCCATTCGATAATCTAGACTCACAGCAGAACGGCCATAAGGTGCCCGAGGCAGCAATAGACCCATGGAGACAAGTCTGCTGGAGGACGATGTATTGAATCGGGACGCAATTTGAGTGATCCATCGTCATTAGGTGGCCCTGAAAGTTACAATTCACTATCAGTTTTTCGTCCGATTCGAAAATCTTTGACTCACAGCAGAACGGCCATTAGGTGCCCGAGCCAGCAATCGACCCATGGAGACAAGTCTGCTGGAGGACGATGTATTGAATCGGGACGCAATTTGAGTGATCCATCGTCATTAGGTGGCCCTGAACGTTACAATTCACTATCAGTTTTTCATCCCATTCTATAAACTAGACTCACAGCAGAACGGCCATAAGGTGCCCGAGGCAGCAATAGTCCCATGGAATCAAGTCGGCTAGTGGATGATGTACTGAATCGGGACGCAATTTGAGTGATCCATCGTCATTAGGAGGCCCTGAACGTTACAATTCACTATCAGTTTTTCGTCCCATTCGATAATCTAGACTCACAGCAGAACGGCCATAAGGTGCCCGAGGGAGCCAAGGACCCATGGAGTCAAGTCGGCTGGAGGACGATGTATTGAATCGGGACGCAATTTGAGTGATCCATCGTCATTAGGTGGCCCTGAACGTTACAATTCACAATCAGTTTTTCGTCCCATTCGATAATCTAGACTCACAGCAGAACGGCCATAAGGTGCCCGAGGCAGCAATAGACCCATGGAGTCAACTCGGCTGGAGGACGATGTATTGAATCGGGACGCAATTTGCGTGGTCCGTCGTCATTAAGTGGCCCTGAATGTTACAATTCACTATCAGTTTTTCGTCCGATTCGAAAATCTTTGACTCACAGCAGAACGGCCATTAGGTGCCCGAGGCAGCAATCGACCCATGGAGACAAGTCTGCTGGAAGACGATGTATTGAATCGGGACGCAATTTGAGTGATCCATCGTCATTAGGAGGCCCTGAACGTTACAATTCACTATCAGTTTTTCGTCCCATTCGATAATCTAGACTCACAGCAGAACGGCCATAAGGTGCCCGAGGGAGCCATAGACCCATGGAGTCAAGTCGGCTGGAGGACGATGTATTGAATCGGGACGCAATTTGAGTGATCCATCGTCATTAGGTGGCCCTGAACGTTACAATTCACAATCAGTTTTTCGTCCCATTCGATAATCTAGACTCACAGCAGAACGGCCATAAGGTGCCCGAGGCAGCAATAGACCCATGGAGACAAGTCTGCTGGAGGACGATGTATTGAATCGGGACGCAATTTGAGTGATCCATCGTCATTAGGAGGCCCTGAACGTCACAATTCACTATCAGTTTTTTGTCCCATTCGATAATCTAGACTCACAGCAGAACGGCCATAAGGTGCCCGAGGCAGCAATAGACCCATGGAGACAAGTCTGCTGGAGGACGATGTATTGAATCGGGACGCAATTTGAGTGATCCATCGTCATTAGGTGGCCCTGAAAGTTACAATTCACTATCAGTTTTTCGTCCGATTCGAAAATCTTTGACTCACAGCAGAACGGCCATTAGGTGCACGAGGCAGCAATCGACCCATGGAGACAAGTCTGCTGGAGGACGATGTATTGAATCGGGACGCAATTTGAGTGATCCATCGTCATTAGGAGGCCCTGAACGTTACAATTCACTATCAGTTTTTCGTCCCATTCGATAATCTAGACTCACAGCAGAACGGCCATAAGGTGCCCGAGGCAGCAATAGACCCATGGAGTCAAGTCGGCTGGAGGACGATGTATTGAATCGGGACGCAATTTGAGTGATCCATCGTCATTAGGAGGCCCTGAATGTTACAATTCACTATCAGTTTTTCGTCCCATTCTATAATCACAACAGAACGGCCATAAGGTGCCCGAGGCAGCAATAGACCCATGGAGTCAAGTCGGCTGGAGGACGATGTATTGATTCGGGACGCAATTTGAGTGATCCATCGTCATTAGGTGGCCCTGAACGTTACAATTCACTATCAGTTTTTCGTCCCATTCGATAATCTAGACTCACAGCAGAACGGCCATAAGGTGCCCGAGGCAGCAATAGACCCATGGAGACAAGTCTGCTGGAGGACGATGTATTGAATCGGGACGCAATTTGAGTGATCCATCGTCATCAGGAGGCCCTGAACGTTACAATTCACTATCAGTTTTTTGTCCCATTCGATAATCTAGACTCACAGCAGAACGGCCATAAGGTGCCCGAGGCAGCAATAGACCCACGGAGTCAAGTCTGCTGGAGGACGATGTATTGAATCGGGACGCAATTTGAGTGATCCATCGTCATTAGGAGGCGCTGAACGTTACAATTCACTATCAGTTTTTTGTCCCATTCGATAATCTAGACTCACAGCAGAACGGCCATAAGGTGCCCGAGGCAGCAATAGACCCATGGAGTCAAGTCGGCTGGAGGACGATGTATTGAATAGGGACGCAATTTGAGTGATCCATCGTCATTAGGTGGCCCTGAACGTTACAATTCACTATCAGTTTTTCGTCCGATTCGAAAATCTTTGACTCACAGCAGAACGGCCATAAGGTGCCCGAGGCAGCAATAGACGCATGGAGACAAGTTTGCTGGAGGACGATGTATTGAATCGGGACGCAAATTGAGTGTTCCATCGTCATTAGGAGGCCCTGAACGTTACAATTCACTATCAGTTTTTCGTCCGATTCGAAAATCTTTGAGTCACAGAAGGCCTGCCATAAGGTGCCCGAGGCAGCAATATACCCATGGAGACAAGTCGGCTGGAGGAGGATGTATTGAATCAGGACGCAATTTGAGTGATCCATCGTCATTAGGTGGCCCTGAACGTTACAATTCACTATCAGTTTTTCGTCCCATTCGATAATCTAGACTCACAGCAGAACGGCCATAAGGTGCCCGAGGCAGCAATAGACCCATGGAGTCAAGTCGGCTGGAGGACGATGTATTGAATCGGGACGCAATTTGAGTGATCCATCGTCATTAGGAGGCCCTGAACGTTACAATTCACTATCAGTTTTCCGTCCCATTCTATAATCTAGACTCACAGCAGAACGGCCATAAGGTGCCCGAGGCAGCAATAGACCCATGGAGTCAACTCGGCTGGAGGACGATGTATTGAATCGGGACGCAATTTGCGTGGTCCGTCGTCATTAAGTGGCCCTGAATGTTACAATTCACTATCAGTTTTTCGTCCGATTCGAAAATCTTTGACTCACAGCAGAACGGCCATTAGGTGCCCGAGGCAGCAATCGACCCATGGAGACAAGTCTGCTGGAAGACGATGTATTGAATCGGGACGCAATTTGAGTGATCCATCGTCATTAGGAGGCCCTGAACGTTACAATTCACTATCAGTTTTTCGTCCCATTCGATAATCTAGACTCACTGCAGAACGGCCATTAGGTGCCCGAGGGAGCCATAGACCCATGGAGTCAAGTCGGCTGGAGGACGATGTATTGAATCGGGACGCAATTTGAGTGATCCATCGTCATTAGGTGGCCCTGAACGTTACAATTCAACATCAGTTTTTCGTCCCATTCGATAATCTAGACTCACAGCAGAACGGCCATAAGGTGCCCGAGGCAGCAATAGACCCATGGAGACAAGTCTGCTGGAGGACGATGTATTGAATCGGGACGCAATTTGAGTGATCCATCGTCATTAGGAGGCCCTGAACGTCACAATTCACTATCAG
The DNA here is from genome assembly GCF_023864275.1 of Schistocerca cancellata. Lineage (NCBI taxonomy): Eukaryota > Metazoa > Arthropoda > Insecta > Orthoptera > Acrididae > Schistocerca > Schistocerca cancellata. The sequence goes on along the minus strand of NW_026047143.1, from coordinate 2,162,583 downwards.
TTTTTTGTCCCATTCGATAATCTAGACTCACAGCAGAACGGCCATAAGGTGCCCGAGGCAGCAATAGACCCATGGAGACAAGTCTGCTGGAGGACGATGTATTGAATCGGGACGCAATTTGAGTGATCCATCGTCATTAGGTGGCCCTGAAAGTTACAATTCACTATCAGTTTTTCGTCCGATTCAAAAATCTTTGACTCACAGCAGAACGGCCATTAGGTGCCCGAGGCAGCAATCGACCCATGGAGACAAGTCTGCTGGAGGACGATGTATTGAATCGGGACGCAATTTGAGTGATCCATCGTCATTAGGAGGCCCTGAACGTTACAATTCACTATCAGTTTTTCGTCCCATTCGATAATCTAGACTCACAGCAGAACGGCCATAAGGTGCCCGAGGCAGCAATAGACCCATGGAGTCAAGTCGGCTGGAGGACGATGTATTGAATCGGGACGCAATTTGAGTGATCCATCGTCATTAGGAGGCCCTGAATGTTACAATTCACTATCAGTTTTTCGTCCCATTCTATAATCACAACAGAACGGCCATAAGGTCCCCGAGGCAGCAATAGACCCATGGAGTCAAGTCGGCTGGAGGACGATGTATTGATTCGGGACGCAATTTGAGTGATCCATCGTCATTAGGTGGCCCTGAACGTTACAATTCACTATCAGTTTTTCGTCCCATTCGATAATCTAGACTCACAGCAGAACGGCCATAAGGTGCCCGAGGCAGCAATAGACCCATGGAGACAAGTCTGCTGGAGGACGATGTATTGAATCGGGACGCAATTTGAGTGATCCATCGTCATCAGGAGGCCCTGATCGTTACAATTCACTATCAGTTTTTTGTCCCATTCGATAATCTAGACTCACAGCAGAACGGCCATAAGGTGCCCGAGGCAGCAATAGACCCATGGAGTCAAGTCTGCTGGAGGACGATGTATTGAATCGGGACGCAATTTGAGAGATCCATCGTCATTAGGAGGCGCTGAACGTTACAATTCACTATCAGTTTTTTGTCCCATTCGATAATCTAGACTCACAGCAGAACGGCCATAAGGTGCCCGAGGCAGCAATAGACCCATGGAGTCAAGTCGGCTGGAGGACGATGTATTGAATAGGGACGCAATTTGAGTGATCCATCGTCATTAGGTGGCCCTGAACGTTACAATTCACTATCAGTTTTTCGTCCGATTCGAAAATCTTTGACTCACAGCAGAACGGCCATAAGGTGCCCGAGGCAGCAATAGACGCATGGAGACAAGTTTGCTGGAGGACGATGTATTGAATCGGGACGCAAATTGAGTGTTCCATCGTCATTAGGAGGCCCTGAACGTTACAATTCACTATCAGTTTTTCGTCCGATTCGAAAATCTTTGAGTCACAGAAGGCCTGCCATAAGGTGCCCGAGGCAGCAATATACCCATGGAGACAAGTCGGCTGGAGGACGATGTATTGAATCAGGACGCAATTTGAGTGATCCATCGTCATTAGGTGGCCCTGAACGTTACAATTCACTATCAGTTTTTCGTCCCATTCGATAATCTAGACTCACAGCAGAACGGCCATAAGGTGCCCGAGGCAGCAATAGACCCATGGAGTCAAGTCGGCTGGAGGACGATGTATTGAATCGGGACGCAATTTGAGTGATCCATCGTCATTAGGAGGCCCTGAACGTTACAATTCACTATCAGTTTTTCGTCCCATTCTATAATCTAGACTCACAGCAGAACGGCCATAAGGTGCCCGAGGCAGCAATAGACCCATGGAGTCAAGTCGGCTGGAGGACGATGTATTGAATCGGGACGCAATTTGAGTGATCCATCGTCATTAGGTGGCTCTGAACTATACAATTCACTATCAGTTTTTCGTCCGATTCGAAAATCTATGAGTCACAGCAGGCCTGCCATAAGGTGCCCGAGGCAGCATGGAGACAAGTCTGCTGGAGGACGATGTATTGAATCGGGACGCAATTTGAGTGATCCATCGTCATTAGGTGGCCCTGAACGTTACAATTCACTATCAGTTTTTCATCCCATTCTATAAACTAGACTCACAGCAGAACGGCCATAAGGTGCCCGAGGCAGCAATAGTCCCATGGAATCAAGTCGGCTAGTGGATGATGTACTGAATCGGGACGCAATTTGTGTGGTTCATCGTCATTAGGTGGCCCTGAATGTTACAAATCACTATCAGTTTTTCGTCCGATTCGAAAATCTTTGACTCACAGCAGAACGGCCATAAGGTGCCCGAGGCAGCAATATCCGCATGGAGACAAGTCTGCTGGAGGACGATGTATTGAATCGGGACGCAATTTGAGTGTTCCATCGTCATTAGGAGGCCCTGAACGTTACAATTCACAATCAGTTTTTCGTCCCATTCGATAATCTAGACTCACAGCAGAACGGCCATAAGGTGCCCGAGGCAGCAATAGACCAATGGAGACAAGTCTGCTGGAGGACGATGTATTGAATCGGGACGCAATTTGAGTGATCCATCGTCATTAGGAGGCCCTGAACGTTACAATTCACTATCAGTTTTTTGTCCCATTCGATAATCTAGACTCACAGCAGAACGGCCATAAGGTGCCCGAGGCAGCAATAGACCCATGGAGACAAGTCTGCTGGAGGACGATGTATTGAATCGGGACGCAATTTGAGTGATCCATCGTCATTAGGTGGCCCTGAAAGTTACAATTCACTATCAGTTTTTCGTCCGATTCGAAAATCTTTGACTCACAGCAGAACGGCCATTAGGTGCCCGAGCCAGCAATCGACCCATGGAGACAAGTCTGCTGGAGGACGATGTATTGAATCGGGACGCAATTTGAGTGATCCATCGTCATTAGGTGGCCCTGAACGTTACAATTCACTATCAGTTTTTCATCCCATTCTATAAACTAGACTCACAGCAGAACGGCCATAAGGTGCCCGAGGCAGCAATAGTCCCATGGAATCAAGTCGGCTAGTGGATGATGTACTGAATCGGGACGCAATTTGAGTGATCCATCGTCATTAGGAGGCCCTGAACGTTACAATTCACTATCAGTTTTTCGTCCCATTCGATAATCTAGACTCACAGCAGAACGGCCATAAGGTGCCCGAGGGAGCCAAGGACCCATGGAGTCAAGTCGGCTGGAGGACGATGTATTGAATCGGGACGCAATTTGAGTGATCCATCGTCATTAGGTGGCCCTGAACGTTACAATTCACAATAAGTTTTTCGTCCCATTCGATAATCTAGACTCACAGCAGAACGGCCATAAGGTGCCCGAGGCAGCAATAGACCCATGGAGTCAACTCGGCTGGAGGACGATGTATTGAATCGGGACGCAATTTGCGTGGTCCGTCGTCATTAAGTGGCCCTGAATGTTACAATTCACTATCAGTTTTTCGTCCGATTCGAAAATCTTTGACTCACAGCAGAACGGCCATTAGGTGCCCGAGGCAGCAATCGACCCATGGAGACAAGTCTGCTGGAAGACGATGTATTGAATCGGGACGCAATTTGAGTGATCCATCGTCATTAGGAGGCCCTGAACGTTACAATTCACTATCAGTTTTTCGTCCCATTCGATAATCTAGACTCACAGCAGAACGGCCTTAAGGTGCCCGAGGGAGCCATAGACCCATGGAGTCAAGTCGGCTGGAGGACGATGTATTGAATCGGGACGCAATTTGAGTGATCCATCGTCATTAGGTGGCCCTGAACGTTACAATTCACAATCAGTTTTTCGTCCCATTCGATAATCTAGACTCACAGCAGAACGGCCATAAGGTGCCCGAGGCAGCAATAGACCCATGGAGACAAGTCTGCTGGAGGACGATGTATTGAATCGGGACGCAATTTGAGTGATCCATCGTCATTAGGAGGCCCTGAACGTCACAATTCACTATCAGTTTTTTGTCCCATTCGATAATCTAGACTCACAGCAGAACGGCCATAAGGTGCCCGAGGCAGCAATAGACCCATGGAGACAAGTCTGCTGGAGGACGATGTATTGAATCGGGACGCAATTTGAGTGATCCATCGTCATTAGGTGGCCCTGAAAGTTACAATTCACTATCAGTTTTTCGTCCGATTCGAAAATCTTTGACTCACAGCAGAACGGCCATTAGGTGCACGAGGCAGCAATCGACCCATGGAGACAAGTCTGCTGGAGGACGATGTATTGAATCGGGACGCAATTTGAGTGATCCATCGTCATTAGGAGGCCCTGAACGTTACAATTCACTATCAGTATTTCGTCCCATTCTATAATCTAGACTCACAGCAGAACGGCCATAAGGTGCCCGAGGCAGCAATAGACCCATGGAGTCAAGTCGGCTGGAGGACGATGTATTGAATCGGGACGCAATTTGAGTGATCCATCGTCATTAGGTGGCTCTGAACTATACAATTCACTATCAGTTTTTCGTCCGATTCGAAAATCTATGAGTCACAGCAGGCCTGCCATAAGGTGCCCGAGGCAGCATGGAGACAAGTCTGCTGGAGGACGATGTATTGAATCGGGACGCAATTTGAGTGATCCATCGTCATTAGGTGGCCCTGAACGTTACAATTCACTATCAGTTTTTCATCCCATTCTATAAACTAGACTCACAGCAGAACGGCCATAAGGTGCCCGAGGCAGCAATAGTCCCATGGAATCAAGTCGGCTAGTGGATGATGTACTGAATCGGGACGCAATTTGTGTGGTTCATCGTCATTAGGTGGCCCTGAATGTTACAAATCACTATCAGTTTTTCGTCCGATTCGAAAATCTTTGACTCACAGCAGAACGGCCATAAGGTGCCCGAGGCAGCAATATCCGCATGGAGACAAGTCTGCTGGAGGACGATGTATTGAATCGGGACGCAATTTGAGTGTTCCATCGTCATTAGGAGGCCCTGAACGTTACAATTCACTATCAGTTTTTCGTCCGATTCGAAAATCTATGAGTCACAGCAGGCCTGCCATAAGGTGCCCGAGGCAACAATAGACCCATGGAGACAAGTCTGCTGGAGGACGATGTATTGAATCGGGACGCAATTTGAGTGATCCATCGTCATTAGGTGGCCCTGAACGTTACAATTCACAATCAGTTTTTCGTCCCATTCGATAATCTAGACTCACAGCAGAACGGCCATAAGGTGCCCGAGGCAGCAATAGACCAATGGAGACAAGTCTGCTGGAGGACGATGTATTGAATCGGGACGCAATTTGAGTGATCCATCGTCATTAGGAGGCCCTGAACCTTACAATTCACTATCAGTTTTTTGTCCCATTCGATAATCTAGACTCACAGCAGAACGGCCATAAGGTGCCCGAGGCAGCAATAGACCCATGGAGACAAGTCTGCTGGAGGACGATGTATTGAATCGGGACGCAATTTGAGTGATCCATCGTCATTAGGTGGCCCTGAAAGTTACAATTCACTATCAGTTTTTCGTCCGATTCGAAAATCTTTGACTCACAGCAGAACGGCCATTAGGTGCCCGAGCCAGCAATCGACCCATGGAGACAAGTCTGCTGGAGGACGATGTATTGAATCGGGACGCAATTTGAGTGATCCATCGTCATTAGGTGGCCCTGAACGTTACAATTCACTATCAGTTTTTCATCCCATTCTATAAACTAGACTCACAGCAGAACGGCCATAAGGTGCCCGAGGCAGCAATAGTCCCATGGAATCAAGTCGGCTAGTGGATGATGTACTGAATCGGGACGCAATTTGAGTGATCCATCGTCATTAGGAGGCCCTGAACGTTACAATTCACTATCAGTTTTTCGTCCCATTCGATAATCTAGACTCACAGCAGAACGGCCATAAGGTGCCCGAGGGAGCCAAGGACCCATGGAGTCAAGTCGGCTGGAGGACGATGTATTGAATCGGGACGCAATTTGAGTGATCCATCGTCATTAGGTGGCCCTGAACGTTACAATTCACAATCAGTTTTTCGTCCCATTCGATAATCTAGACTCACAGCAGAACGGCCATAAGGTGCCCGAGGCAGCAATAGACCCATGGAGTCAACTCGGCTGGAGGACGATGTATTGAATCGGGACGCAATTTGCGTGGTCCGTCGTCATTAAGTGGCCCTGAATGTTACAATTCACTATCAGTTTTTCGTCCGATTCGAAAATCTTTGACTCACAGCAGAACGGCCATTAGGTGCCCGAGGCAGCAATCGACCCATGGAGACAAGTCTGCTGGAAGACGATGTATTGAATCGGGACGCAATTTGAGTGATCCATCGTCATTAGGAGGCCCTGAACGTTACAATTCACTATCAGTTTTTCGTCCCATTCGATAATCTAGACTCACAGCAGAACGGCCATAAGGTGCCCGAGGGAGCCATAGACCCATGGAGTCAAGTCGGCTGGAGGACGATGTATTGAATCGGGACGCAATTTGAGTGATCCATCGTCATTAGGTGGCCCTGAACGTTACAATTCACAATCAGTTTTTCGTCCCATTCGATAATCTAGACTCACAGCAGAACGGCCATAAGGTGCCCGAGGCAGCAATAGACCCATGGAGACAAGTCTGCTGGAGGACGATGTATTGAATCGGGACGCAATTTGAGTGATCCATCGTCATTAGGAGGCCCTGAACGTCACAATTCACTATCAGTTTTTTGTCCCATTCGATAATCTAGACTCACAGCAGAACGGCCATAAGGTGCCCGAGGCAGCAATAGACCCATGGAGACAAGTCTGCTGGAGGACGATGTATTGAATCGGGACGCAATTTGAGTGATCCATCGTCATTAGGTGGCCCTGAAAGTTACAATTCACTATCAGTTTTTCGTCCGATTCGAAAATCTTTGACTCACAGCAGAACGGCCATTAGGTGCACGAGGCAGCAATCGACCCATGGAGACAAGTCTGCTGGAGGACGATGTATTGAATCGGGACGCAATTTGAGTGATCCATCGTCATTAGGAGGCCCTGAACGTTACAATTCACTATCAGTTTTTCGTCCCATTCGATAATCTAGACTCACAGCAGAACGGCCATAAGGTGCCCGAGGCAGCAATAGACCCATGGAGTCAAGTCGGCTGGAGGACGATGTATTGAATCGGGACGCAATTTGAGTGATCCATCGTCATTAGGAGGCCCTGAATGTTACAATTCACTATCAGTTTTTCGTCCCATTCTATAATCACAACAGAACGGCCATAAGGTGCCCGAGGCAGCAATAGACCCATGGAGTCAAGTCGGCTGGAGGACGATGTATTGATTCGGGACGCAATTTGAGTGATCCATCGTCATTAGGTGGCCCTGAACGTTACAATTCACTATCAGTTTTTCGTCCCATTCGATAATCTAGACTCACAGCAGAACGGCCATAAGGTGCCCGAGGCAGCAATAGACCCATGGAGACAAGTCTGCTGGAGGACGATGTATTGAATTGGGACGCAATTTGAGTGATCCATCGTCATCAGGAGGCCCTGAACGTTACAATTCACTATCAGTTTTTTGTCCCATTCGATAATCTAGACTCACAGCAGAACGGCCATAAGGTGCCCGAGGCAGCAATAGACCCACGGAGTCAAGTCTGCTGGAGGACGATGTATTGAATCGGGACGCAATTTGAGTGATCCATCGTCATTAGGAGGCGCTGAACGTTACAATTCACTATCAGTTTTTTGTCCCATTCGATAATCTAGACTCACAGCAGAACGGCCATAAGGTGCCCGAGGCAGCAATAGACCCATGGAGTCAAGTCGGCTGGAGGACGATGTATTGAATAGGGACGCAATTTGAGTGATCCATCGTCATTAGGTGGCCCTGAACGTTACAATTCACTATCAGTTTTTCGTCCGATTCGAAAATCTTTGACTCACAGCAGAACGGCCATAAGGTGCCCGAGGCAGCAATAGACGCATGGAGACAAGTTTGCTGGAGGACGATGTATTGAATCGGGACGCAAATTGAGTGTTCCATCGTCATTAGGAGGCCCTGAACGTTACAATTCACTATCAGTTTTTCGTCCGATTCGAAAATCTTTGAGTCACAGAAGGCCTGCCATAAGGTGCCCGAGGCAGCAATATACCCATGGAGACAAGTCGGCTGGAGGACGATGTATTGAATCAGGACGCAATTTGAGTGATCCATCGTCATTAGGTGGCCCTGAACGTTACAATTCACTATCAGTTTTTCGTCCCATTCGATAATCTAGACTCACAGCAGAACGGCCATAAGGTGCCCGAGGCAGCAAATGACCCATGGAGTCAAGTCGGCTGGAGGACGATGTATTGAATCGGGACGCAATTTGAGTGATCCATCGTCATTAGGAGGCCCTGAACGTTACAATTCACTATCAGTTTTCCGTCCCATTCTATAATCTAGACTCACAGCAGAACGGCCATAAGGTGCCCGAGGCAGCAATAGACCCATGGAGTCAAGTCGGCTGGAGGACGATGTATTGAATCGGGACGCAATTTGAGTGATCCATCGTCATTAGGTGGCTCTGAACTATACAATTCACTATCAGTTTTTCGTCCGATTCGAAAATCTATGAGTCACAGCAGGCCTGCCATAAGGTGCCCGAGGCAGCATGGAGACAAGTCTGCTGGAGGACGATGTATTGAATCGGGACGCAATTTGAGTGATCCATCGTCATTAGGTGGCCCTGAACGTTACAATTCACTATCAGTTTTTCATCCCATTCTATAAACTAGACTCACAGCAGAACGGCCATAAGGTGCCCGAGGCAGCAATAGTCCCATGGAATCAAGTCGGCTAGTGGATGATGTACTGAATCGGGACGCAATTTGTGTGGTTCATCGTCATTAGGTGGCCCTGAATGTTACAAATCACTATCAGTTTTTCGTCCGATTCGAAAATCTTTGACTCACAGCAGAACGGCCATAAGGTGCCCGAGGCAGCAATATCCGCATGGAGACAAGTCTGCTGGAGGACGATGTATTGAATCGGGACGCAATTTGAGTGTTCCATCGTCATTAGGAGGCCCTGAACGTTACAATTCACTATCAGTTTTTCGTCCGATTCGAAAATCTATGAGTCACAGCAGGCCTGCCATAAGGTGCCCGAGGCAACAATAGACCCATGGAGACAAGTCTGCTGGAGGACGATGTATTGAATCGGGACGCAATTTGAGTGATCCATCGTCATTAGGTGGCCCTGAACGCTACAATTCACAATCAGTTTTTCGTCCCATTCGATAATCTAGACTCACAGCAGAACGGCCATAAGGTGCCCGAGGCAGCAATAGACCAATGGAGACAAGTCTGCTGGAGGACGATGTATTGAATCGGGACGCAATTTGAGTGATCCATCGTCATTAGGAGGCCCTGAACGTTACAATTCACTATCAGTTTTTTGTCCCATTCGATAATCTAGACTCACAGCAGAACGGCCATAAGGTGCCCGAAGCAGCAATAGGCCCATGGAGACAAGTCTGCTGGAGGACGATGTATTGAATCGGGACGCAATTTGAGTGATCCATCGTCATTAGGTGGCCCTGAAAGTTACAATTCACTATCAGTTTTTCGTCCGATTCGAAAATCTTTGACTCACAGCAGAACGGCCATTAGGTGCCCGAGCCAGCAATCGACCCATGGAGACAAGTCTGCTGGAGGACGATGTATTGAATCGGGACGCAATTTGAGTGATCCATCGTCATTAGGAGGCCCTGAACGTTACAATTCACTATCAGTTTTTCGTCCCATTCGATAATCTAGACTCACAGCAGAACGGCCATAAGGTGCCCGAGGCAGCAATAGACCCATGGAGTCAAGTCGGCTGGAGGACGATGTATTGAATCGGGACGCAATTTGAGTGATCCATCGTCATTAGGAGGCCCTGAATGTTACAATTCACTATCAGTTTTTCGTCCCATTCTATAATCACAGCAGAACGGCCATAAGGTGCCCGAGGCAGCAATAGACCCATGGAGACAAGTCTGCTGGAGGACGATGTATTGAATCGGGACGCAATTTGAGTGATCCATCGTCATTAGGTGGCCCTGAAAGTTACAATTCACTATCAGTTTTTCGTCCGATTCGAAAATCTTTGACTCACAGCAGAACGGCCATTAGGTGCCCGAGGCAGCAATCGACCCATGGAGACAAGTCTGCTGGAGGACGATGTATTGAATCGGGACGCAATTTGAGTGATCCATCGTCATTAGGAGGCCCTGAACGTTACAATTCACTATCAGTTTTTCGTCCCATTCGATAATCTAGACTCACAGCAGAACGGCCATAAGGTGCCCGAGGCAGCGATAGACCCATGGAGTCAAGTCGGCTGGAGGACGATGTATTGAATCGGGACGCAATTTGAGTGATCCATCGTCAGTAGGAGGCCCTGAATGTTACAATTCATTATCAGTTTTTCGTCCCATTCTATAATCACAGCAGAACGGCCATAAGGTGCCCGAGGTAGCAATAGACCCATGGAGTCAAGTCGGCTGGAGGACGATGTATTGATTCGGGACGCAATTTGAGTGATCCATCGTCATTAGGTGGCCCTGAACGTTACAATTCACTATCAGTTTTTCGTCCCATTCGATAATCTAGACTCACAGCAGAACGGCCATAAGGTGCCCGAGGCAGCAATAGACCCATGGAGTCAAGTCTGCTGGAGGACGATGTATTGAATCGGGACGCAATTTGAGTGATCCATCGTCATTAGGAGGCGCTGAACGTTACAATTCACTATCAGTTTTTTGTCCCATTCGATAATCTAGACTCACAGCAGAACGGCCATAAGGTGCCCGAGGCAGCAATAGACCCATGGAGTCAAGTCGGCTGGAGGACGATGTATTGAATAGGGACGCAATTTGAGTGATCCATCGTCATTAGGTGGCCCTGAACGTTACAATTCACTATCAGTTTTTCGTCCGATTCGAAAACCTTTGACTCACAGCAGAACGGCCATAAGGTGCCCGAGGCAGCAATAGACGCATGGAGACAAGTTTGCTGGAGGACGATGTATTGAATCGGGACGCAAATTGAGTGTTCCATCGTCATTAGGAGGCCCTGAACGTTACAATTCACTATCAGTTTTTCGTCCGATTCGAAAATCTTTGAGTCTCAGAAGGCCTGCCATAAGGTGCCCGAGGCAGCAATAGACCCATGGAGACAAGTCGGCTGGAGGACGATGTATTGAATCAGGACGCAATTTGAGTGATCCATCGTCATTAGGTGGCCCTGAACGTTACAATTCACTATCAGTTTTTCGTCCCATTCGATAATCTAGACTCACAGCAGAACGGCCATAAGGTGCCCGAGGCAGCAATAGACCTATGGAGACAAGTCGGCTGGGGACGATGTATTGAATCGGGACACAATTTGAGTGATCCATCGTCATTAGGTGGCCCTGAACGTTACAATTCACTATCAGTTTTTCGTCCCATTCGATAATCTAGATTCACAGCAGAACGGCCATAAGGTGCCCGAGGCAGCAATAGACCCATGGAGTCAAGTCGGCTGGAGGACGATGTATTGAATCGGGACGCAATTTGAGTGATCCATCGTCATTAGGAGGCCCTGAACGTTACAATTCACTATCAGTTTTTCGTCCCATTCTATAATCTAGACTCACAGCAGAACGGCCATAAGGTGCCCGAGGCAGCAATAGACCCATGGAGTCAAGTCGGCTGGAGGACGATGTATTGAATCGGGACGCAATTTGAGTGATCCATCGTCATTAGGTGGCTCTGAACGTTACAATTCACTATGAGTTTTTCGTCCCATTCGATAATCTAGACTCACAGCAGAACGGCCATAAGGTGCCCGAGGCAGCAATAGACCCATGAGGACAAATCTGCTGGAGGACGATGTATTGAATCGGGACGCAATTTAAGTGATCCATCGTCATTAGGAGGCCCTGAACGTTACAATTCACTATCAGTTTTTTGTCCCATTCGATAATCTAGACTCACAGCAGAACGGCCATAAGGTGCCCGAGGCAGCAATAGACCCATGGAGTCAAGTCGGCTGGAGGACGATGTATTGAATCGGGACGCAATTTGAGTGATCCATCGTCATTAGGTGGCCCTGAACGTTACAATTCACTATCAGTTTTTCGTCCGATTCGAAAATCTTTGACTCACAGCAGAACGGCCACTAGGTGCCCGAGGCAGCAATATCCGCATGGAGACAAGTCTGCTGGAGGACGATGTATTGAATCGGGACGCAATTTGAGTGTTCCATCGTCATTAGGAGGCCCTGAACGTTACAATTCACTATCAGTTTTTCGTCCGATTCGAAAATCTATGAGTCACAGCAGGCCTGCCATAAGGTGCCCGAGGCAGCATGGAGACAAGTCTGCTGGAGGACGATGTATTGAATCGGGACGCAATTTGAGTGATCCATCGTCATTAGGTGGCCCTGAACGTTACAATTCACTATCAGTTTTTCATCCCATCCTATAAACTAGACTCACAGCAGAACGGCCATAAGGTGCCCGAGGCAGCAATAGTCCCATGGAATCAAGTCGGCTAGTGGATGATGTACTGAATCGGGACGCAATTTGTGTGGTTCATCGTCATTACGTGGCCCTGAATGTTACAAATCACTATCAGTTTTTCGTCCGATTCGAAAATCTTTGACTCACAGCAGAACGGCCATAAGGTGCCCGAGGCAGCTATATCCGCATGGAGACAAGTCTGCTGGAGGACGATGTATTGAATCGGGACGCAATTTGAGTGTTCCATCGTCATTAGGAGGCCCTGAACGTTACAATTCACTATCAGTTTTTCGTCCGATTCGAAAATCTATGAGTCACAGCAGGCCTGCCATAAGGTGCCCGAGGCAACAATAGACCCATGGAGACAAGTCTGCTGGAGGACGATGTATTGAATCGGGACGCAATTTGAGTGATCCATCGGCATTAGGTGGCCCTGAAAGCTACAATTCACTATCAGTTTTTCGTCCGATTCGAAAATCTTTGACTCACAGCAGAACGGCCATAAGGTGCCCGAGGCAGCAATAGACCCATGAAGTCAAATCGGCTGGAGGACGATGTATTGAAACAGGACGCAATTTGAGTGATCCATCGTCATTAGGTGGCCCTGAACGTTACAATTCACTATCAGTTTTTCGTCCCATTCGATAATCTAGACTCACAGCAGAACGGCCATAAGGTGCCCGAGGCAGCAATAGACCCATGGAGACAAGTCGGCTGGGGACGATGTATTGAATCGGGACGCAATTTGAGTGATCCATCGTCATTAGGAGGCCCTGAACGTTACAATTCACTATCAGTTTTTTGTCCCATTCGATAATCTAGATTCACAGCGGAACGGCCATAAGGTGCCCGAGGCAGCAATAGACCCATGGAGTCAACTCGGCTGGAGGACGATGTATTGAATCGGGACGCAATTTGCGTGGTCCGTCGTCATTAAGTGGCCCTGAATGTTACAATTCACTATCAGTTTTTCGTCCGATTCGAAAATCTTTGACTCACAGCAGAACGGCCATTAGGTGCCCGAGGCAGCAATCGACCCATGGAGACAAGTCGGCTGGAGGACGATGTATTGAATCGGGACGCAATTTGAGTGATCCATCGTCATTAGGAGGCCCTGAACGTTACAATTCACTATCAGTTTTTCGTCCCATTCGATAATGTAGACTCACAGCAGAACGGCCATAAGGTGCCCGAGGGAGCCATAGTCCCATGGAGTCAAGTCGGCTGGAGGACGATGTATTGAATCGGGACGCAATTTGAGTGATCCATCGTCATTAGGTGGCCCTGAACGTTACAATTCACAATCAGTTTTTCGTCCCATTCGATAATCTAGACTCACAGCAGAACGGCCATAAGGTGCCCGAGGCAGCAATAGACCCATGGAGACAAGTCTGCTGGAGGACGATGTATTGAATCGGGACGCAATTTGAGTGATCCATCGTCATTAGGAGGCCCTGAACGTTACAATTCACTATCTGTTTTTTGTCCCATTCGATAATCTAGACTCACAGCAGAACGGCCATAAGGTGCCCGAGGCAGCAATAGACCCATGGAGACAAGTCTGCTGGAGGACGATGTATTGAATCGGGACGCAATTTGAGTGATCCATCGTCATTAGGAGGCCGTGAACGTTACAATTCACTATCAGTTTTTTGTCCCATTCGATAATCTAGACTCACAGCAGAACGGCCATAAGGTGTCCGAGGCAGCAATAGACCCATGGAGACAAGTCTGCTGGAGGACGATGTATTGAATCGGGACGCAATTTGAGTGTTCCATCGTCATTAGGTGGCCCTGAAAGTTACAATTCACTATCAGTTTTTCGTCCGATTCGAAAATCTTTGACTCACAGCAGAACGGCCATTAGGTGCCCGAGGCAGCAATCGACCCATGGAGACAAGTCTGCTGGAGGACGATGTATTGAATCGGGACGCAATTTGAGTGATCCATCGTCATTAGGAGGCCCTGAACGTTACAATTCACTATCAGTTTTTCGTCCCATTCGATAATCTAGACTCACAGCAGAACGGCCATAAGGTGCCCGAGGCAGCAATAGACCCATGGAGTCAAGTCGGCTGGAGGACGATGTATTGAATCGGGACGCAATTTGAGTGATCCATCGTCATTAGGAGGCCCTGAACGTTACAATTCACTATCAGTTTTTCGTCCCATTCTATAATCACAGCAGAACGGCCATAAGGTGCCCGAGGCAGCAATAGACCCATGGAGTCAAGTCGGCTGGAGGACGATGTATTGATTCGGGACGCAATTTGAGTGATCCATCGTCATTAGGTGGCCCTGAACGTTACAATTCACTATCAGTTTTTCGTCCCATTCGATAATCTAGACTCACACCAGAACGGCCATAAAGTGCCCGAGGCAGCAATAGACCCATGGAGACAAGTCTGCTGGAGGGGGATGTATTGAATCGGGACGCAATTTGAGTGATCCATCTTCATCAGGAGGCCCTGAACGTTACAATTCACTATCAGTTTTTTGTCCCATTCGATAATCTAGACTCACAGCAGAACGGCCATAAGGTGCCCGAGGCAGCAATAGACCCATGGAGTCAAGTCTGCTGGAGGACAATGTATTGAATCGGGACGCAATTTGAGTGATCCATCGTCATTAGGAGGCCCTGAACGTTACAATTCACTATCAGTTTTTTGTCCCATTCGATAATCTAGACTCACAGCAGAACGGCCATAAGGTGCCCGAGGCAGCAATAGACCCATGGAGTCAAGTCGGCTGGAGGACGATGTATTGAATAGGGACGCAATTTGAGTGATCCATCGTCATTAGGTGGCCCTGAACGTTACAATTCACTATCAGTTTTTCGTCCGATTCGAAAATCTTTGACTCACAGCAGAACGGCCATAAGGTGCCCGAGGCTGCAATAGACGCATGGAGACAAGTTTGCTGGAGGACGATGTATTGAATCGGGACGCAAATTGAGTGTTCCATCGTCATTAGGAGGCCATGAACGTTACAATTCACTATCAGTTTTTCCTCCGATTCGAAAATCTTTGAGTCACAGAAGGCCTGCCATAAGGTGCCCGAGGCAGCAATAGACCCATGGTGACAAGTCGGCTGGAGGACGATGTATTGAATCAGGACGCAATTTGAGTGATCCATCGTCATTAGGTGGCCCTGAACGTTACAATTCACTATCAGTTTTTCGTCCCATTCGATAATCTAGACTCACAGCAGAACGGCCATAAGGTGCCCGAGGCAGCAATAGACCCATGGAGTCAACTCGGCTGGAGGACAATGTATTGAATCGGGACGCAATTTGCGTGATCCATCTTCATTAGGTGGCCCTGAACGTTACAATTCACTATCAGTTTTTCGTCCCATTCGATAATCTAGATTCACAGCAGAACGGCCATAAGGTGCCCGAGGCAGCAATAGACCCATGGAGTCAAGTCGGCTGGAGGACGATGTATTGAATCGGGACGCAATTTGAGTGATCCATCGTCATTAGGAGGCCCTGAACGTTACAATTCACTATCAGTTTTTCGTCCCATTCTATAATCTAGACTCACAGCAGAACGGCCATAAGGTGCCCGAGGCAGCAATAGACCCATGGAGTCAAGTCGGCTGGAGGACGATGTATTGAATCGGGACGCAATTTGAGTGATCCATCGTCATTAGGTGGCTCTGAACGTTACAATTCACTATCAGTTTTTCGTCCCATTCGATAATCTAGACTCACAGCAGAACGGCCATAAGGTGCCCGAGGCAGCAATAGACCCATGAGGACAAATCTGCTGGAGGACGATGTATTGAATCGGGACGCAATTTAAGTGATCCATCGTCATTAGGAGGCCCTGAACGTTACAATTCACTATCAGTTTTTTGTCCCATTCGATAATGTAGACTCACAGCAGAACGGCCATAAGGTGCCCGAGGCAGCAATAGACCCATGGAGTCAAGTCGGCTGGAGGACGATGTATTGAATCGGGACGCAATTTGAGTGATCCATCGTCATTAGGTGGCCCTGAACGTTACAATTCACAATCAGTTTTTCGTCCCATTTGATAATCTAGACTCACAGCAGAACGGCCATAAGGTGCCCGAGGCAGCAATAGCCCCATGGAGACAAGTCTGCTGGAGGACGATGTATTGAATCGGGACGCAATTTGAGTGATCCATCGTCATTAGGTGGCCCTGAACGTTACAATTCACTATCAGCTTTTCATCCCATTCTATAAACTAGACTCACAGCAGAACGGCCATAAGGTGCCCGAGGCAGCAATAGTCCCGTGGAATCAATTCGGCTAGTGGACGATGTACTGAATCGGGACGCAATTTGTGTGGTTCATCGTCATTAGGTGGCCCTGAATGTTACAAATCACTATCAGTTTTTCGTCCGATTCGAAAATCTATGAGTCACAGCAGGCCTGCCATAAGGTGCCCGAGGCAGCAATAGACCCATGGAGTCAACTCGGCTGGAAGACGATGTATTGAATCGGGACGCAATTTGCGTGGTCCGTCGTCATTAAGTGGCCCTGAATGTTACAATTCACTATCAGTTTTTCGTCCGATTCGAAAATCTTTGACTCACAGCAGAACGGCCATTAGGTGCCCGAGGCAGCAATCGACCCATGGAGACAAGTCTGCTGGAGGACGATGTATTGAATCGGGACGCAATTTGAGTGATCCATCGTCATTTGGAGGCCCTGAACGTTACAATTCACTATCAGTTTTTCGTCCCATTCGATAATCTAGACTCACAGCAGAACGGCCATAAGGTGCCCGAGGGAGCCATAGACCCATGGAGTCAAGTCGGCTGGAGGACGATGTATTGAATCGGGACGCAATTTGAGTGATCCATCGTCATTAGGTGGCCCTGAACGTTACAATTCACAATCAGTTTTTCGTCCCATTTGATAATCTAGACTCACAGCAGAACGGCCATAAGGTGCCCGAGGCAGCAATAGACCATGGAGACAAGTCTGCTGGAGGACGCTGTATTGAATCGGGACGCAATTTGAGTGATCCATCGTCATTAGGAGGCCCTGAACGTTACAATTCACTATCAGTTTTTTGTCCCATTCGATAATCTAGACTCACAGCAGAACGGCCATAAGGTACCCGAGGCAGCAATAGACCCATGGAGTCAAGCCGGCTGGAGGACGATGTATTGAATCGGGACGCAATTTGAGTGATCCATCGCCATTAGGTGGACTTGAACGTTACAATTCACTATCAGTTTTTCGTCCGATTCGAAAATCTTTGACTCACAGCAGAACGGCCATAAGGTGCCCGAGGCAGCAATAGACCCATGGAGACAAGTCGGCTGGAGGACGATGTATTTAATCGGGACGCAATTTGAGTGAACCATCGACATTAGATGGCCCTGAACGTTACAATTCACTATCAGTTTTTCGTCCGATTCGAAAACCTTTGACTCACAGCAGAACGGCCATAAGGTGCCCGAGGCAGCAATAGACCCATGGAGACAAGTCGGCTGGAGGACGATGTATTGAATCGGGACGCAATTTGAATGTTCCATCGTCATTAGGAGGCCCTGAACGTTACAATTCACTATCAGTTTTTCGTCCGATTCGAAAATCTTTGAGTCACAGCTGAACGGCCATAAGGTGCCCGACGCTGCAATAGACCCATGGGGACAGTCTGCTGGAGGACAATGTATTGAATCGGGACGCATTTGAGTGATCCATCGTCATTAGGTGGCCCTGAACGTTACAATTCACTATCAGTTTTTCGTCCGATTCGAAAATCTTTGACTCACAGCAGAACGGCCATAAGGTGCCCGAGGCAGCAAGAGACCCATGGAGACAAGTCTGCTGGAGGACGATGTATTGAATCGGGACGCAATTTGAGTCTTCCATCGTCATTAGGAGGCCCTGAATGTTACAATTCACTATCAGTTTTTTGTCCGATTCGAAAATCTTTGACTCACAGCAGAACGGCCATAAGGTGCCCGAGGCAGCAATAGACGCATGGAGACAAGTCTGCTGGAGGACGATGTATTGAATCGGGACGCAATTTGAGTGTTCCATCGTCGTTAGGAGGCCCTGAACGTTACAATTCACTATCAGTTTTTCGTCCGATTCGAAAATCTTTGACTTACAGCAGAACGGCCATAAGGTGCCCGAGGCAGCAATAGGCCCATGGAGACAAGTCGGCTGGTGGACGATGTATTGAATCGGGACGCAATTTGAGTGATCCATCGTCATTAGGTGGCCCTGAAAGTTACAATTCACTATCAGTTTTTCGTCCGATTCGAAAATCTTTGACTCACAGCAGAACGGCCATAAGGTGCCCGAGGCAGCAATAGACCCATGGAGACAAGTCTGCTGGAGGGCGATGTATTGAATCGGGACGCAATTTGAGTGATCCATCGTCATTAGGTGGCCCTGAACGTTACAATTCACCATCAGTTTTTCGTCCCATTCGATAATCTAGACTCACAGCAGAACGGCCATACGGTGCCCGAGGCAGCAATAGACCCATGGAGTCAGGTCGGCTAGAGGACGATGTACTGAATCGGGACGCAATTTGTGTGGTCCATCGTCATTAGGTGGCCCTGAATGTTACAATTCACTATCAGTTTTTCGTCCGATTCGAAAATCTTTGACTCACAGCAGAACGGCCATAAGGTGCCCGAGGCAGCAATAGACCAATGGAGACAAGTCCGCTGGAGGACGATTTATTGAATCGGGACGCAATTTGAGTGTTCCATTGTCATTAGGAGGCCCTGAACGTTCCAATTTACTATCAGTTTTTCGTCCGATTCGAAAATCTTTGACTCACAGCAAAACGGCCAATAAGGTGCCCGAGGCAGCAATAGTCCCATGGAGACAAGTCGGCTGGAGGACGATGTATTGAATCGGGAGGCAATTTGAGTGATCCATCGTCATTAGGTTGCCCTGAAAGTTACAATTCACTATCAGTTTTTCGTCCGATTCGAAAATCTTTGACTCACAGCAGAACGGCCATAAGGTGCCCCAGGCAACAATAGACCCATGGAAACAAGTCTGCTGGAGGACGATATATTGAATCGGGACGCAATTTGTGTGGTCCATCGTCATTAGGCGGCCCTGAATGTTACAAATCACTATCAGTTTTTCGTCCGATTCGAAAATCTTTGACTCACAGCAGAACGGCCATAGGGTGCCCGAGGCAGCAATCGACCCATGGAGACAACTCTGCTGGAGGACGATGTATTGAATCGGGACGCAATTTGAGTGATCCATCGTCATTAGGTGGCCCTGAAAGTTACAATTCACTATCAGTTTTTCGTCCGATTCGAAAATCTTTGACTCACAGCAGAACGGCCATAAGGTGCCCGAGGCAGCAATAGACCCATGAAGTCAAGTCTGCTGGAGGACGATGTATTGAATCAGGACGCAATTCGAGTGATCCATCGTCTTTAGGTGGCCCTGAACGTTACAATTCACTATCAGTTTTTCGTCCCATTCGATAATCTAGACTCACAGCAGAACGGCCATAAGGTGCCCGAGGCAGCAATAGACCTATGGAGACAAGTCGGCTGGGGACGATGTATTGAATCGGGACATAATTTGAGTGATCCATCGTCATTAGGAGGCCCTGAACGTTACAATTCACTATCAGTTTTTCGTCCCATTCGATAATCTAGATTCACAGCAGAACGGCCATAAGGTGCCCGAGGCAGCAATAGACCCATGGAATCAACTCGGCTGGAGGACGATGTATTGAATCGGGACGCAATTTGCGTGGTCCATCGTCATTAGGTGGCCCTGAATATTACAATTCACTATCAGTTTTTCGTCCCATTCGATAATCTAGACTCACAGCAGAACGGCCATAAGGTGCCCGAGGCAGCAATAGACCCATGGAGTCAAGTCGGCTGGAGGACGATGTATTGAATCGGGACGCAATTTGAGTGATCCATCGTCATTAGGAGGCCCTGAACGTTACAATTCACTATCAGTTTTTCGTCCCATTCGATAATCTAGACTCACAGCAGAACGGCCATAAGGTGCCCGAGGCAGCAATAGACCCATGGAGTCAAGTCGGCTGGAGGACGATGTATTGAATCGGGACGCAATTTGAGTTATCCATCGTCATTAGGAGGCCCTGAACGTTACAATTCACTATCAGTTTTTCGTCCCATTCGATAATCTAGACTCACAGCGGAACGGCCATTAGGTGCCCGAGGCAGCAATCGAACCATGGAGACAAGTCTGCTGGAGGACGATGTATTGAATCGGGACGCAATTTGAGTGTTCCATCGTCATTAGGAGACCCTGAACGTTACAATTCACTATCAGTTTTTCGTCCGATTCGAAAATCTTGGAGTCACAGCAGGCCTGCCATAAGGTGCCCGAGGCAGCAATAGACCCATGGAGACAAGTCGGCTAGTGGACGATGTACTGAATCGGGACGCAATTTGTGTGTTCCATCGTCATTAGGTGGCCTTAAATGTTACAAATCACTATCAGTTTTTCGTCCGATTCGAAAGTCTTTGACTCACAGCAGAACGGCCATAAGGTGCCCGAGGCAGTAATCGACCCATGGAGACAAGTCTGCTGGAGGACGATGTATTGAATCGGGACGCAATTTGAGTGATCCATCGTCATTAGGAGACCCTGAACGTTACAATTCACTATCAGTTTTTCGTCCCATTCGATAATCTAGACTCACAGCAGAACGGCCATAAGGTGCCCGAGGCAGCAATAGACCCATGGAGTCAAGTCGGCTGGAGGACGATGTATTGAATCGGGACGCAATTTGAGTGATCCATCGTCATTAGGAGGCCCTGAACGTTACAATTCACTATTAGTTTTTCGTCCCATTCGATAATCTAGACTCACAGCAGAACGGCCATAAGGTGCCCGAGGCAGCAATAGACCCATGGAGACAAGTCTGCTGGAGGACGATGTATTGAATCGGGACGCATTTTGAGTGATCCATCGTCATTAGGAGGCCCTGAACGTTACAATTCACTATCAGATTTTTGTCCCATTCGATAATCTAGACTCACAGCAGAACGGCCATAAGGTGCCCGAGGCAACAATAGACCCATGGAGTCAAGTCGGCTGGAGGACGATGATTGAATCGGGACGCAATTTGAGTGATCCATCGTCGTTAGGAGGCCCTGAACGTTACAATTCACTATCAGTTTTTCGTCCGATTCGAAAATCTTTGACTTACAGCAGAGCGGCCATAAGGTGCCCGAGGCAGCAATTGGCCCATGGAGACAAGTCGGCTGGTGGACGATGTATTGAATCGGGACGCAATTTGAGTGATCCATCGTCATTAGGTGGCCCTGAAAGTTACAATTCACTATCAGTTTTTCGTCCGATTCGAAAATCTTTGACTCACAGCAGAACGGCCATAAGGTGCCCGAGGCAGCAATAGACCCATGGAGACAAGTCTGCTGGAGGGCGATGTATTGAATCGGGACGCAATTTGAGTGATCCATCGTCATTAGGTGGCCCTGAACGTTACAATTCACCATCAGTTTTTCGTCCCATTCGATAATCTAGACTCACAGCAGAACGGCCATAAGGTGCCCGAGGCAGCAATAGACCCATGGAGTCAGGTCGGCTAGAGGACGATGTACTGAATCGGGACGCAATTTGTGTGGTCCATCGTCTTTAGGTGGTCCTGAATGTTACAATTCACTATCAGTTTTTCGTCCGATTCGAAAATCTTTGACTCACAGCAGAACGGCCATAAGGTGCCCGAGGCAGCAATAGACCAATGGAGACAAGTCTGCTGGAGGACGATGTATTGAATCGGGACGCAATTTGAGTGTTCCATTGTCATTAGGAGGCCCTGAACGTTCAAATTTACTATCAGTTTTTCGTCCGATTCGAAAATCTTTGACTCACAGCAGAACGGCCATAAGGTGCCCGAGGCAGCAATAGACCCATGAAGTCAAGTCTGCTGGAGGACGATGTATTGAATCGGGACGCAATTTGAGTGATCCATAGTCATTAGGTGGCCCTGAACGTTACAATTCACCATCAGTTTTTCGTCCCATTCGATAATCTAGACTCACAGCAGAACGGCCATACGGTGCCCGAGGCAGCAATAGACCCATGGAGTCAGGTCGGCTAGAGGACGATGTACTGAATCGGGACGCAATTTGTGTGGTCCATCGTCATTAGGTGGCCCTGAATGTTACAATTCACTATCAGTTTTTCGTCCGATTCGAAAATCTTTGACTCACAGCAGAACGGCCATAAGGTGCCCGAGGCAGCAATAGACCAATGGAGACAAGTCTGCTGGAGGACGATGTATTGAATCGGGACGCATTTTGAGTGATCCATCGTCATTAGGAGGCCCTGAACGTTACAATTCACTATTAGTTTTTCGTCCCATTCGATAATCTAGACTCACAGCAGAACGGCCATAAGGTGCCCGAGGCAGCAATAGACCCATGGAGACAAGTCTGCTGGAGGACGATGTATTGAATCGGGACGCATTTTGAGTGATCCATCGTCATTAGGAGGCCCTGAACGTTACAATTCACTATCAGATTTTTGTCCCATTCGATAATCTAGACTCACAGCAGAACGGCCATAAGGTGCCCGAGGCAACAATAGACCCATGGAGTCAAGTCGGCTGGAGGACGATGATTGAATCGGGACGCAATTTGAGTGATCCATCGTCGTTAGGAGGCCCTGAACGTTACAATTCACTATCAGTTTTTCGTCCGATTCGAAAATCTTTGACTTACAGCAGAACGGCCATAAGGTGCCCGAGGCAGCAATAGGCCCATGGAGACAAGTCGGCTGGTGGACGATGTATTGAATCGGGACGCAATTTGAGTGATCCATCGTCATTAGGTGGCCCTGAAAGTTACAATTCACTATCAGTTTTTCGTCCGATTCGAAAATCTTTGACTCACAGCAGAACGGCCATAAGGTGCCCGAGGCAGCAATAGACCCATGGAGACAAGTCTGCTGGAGGGCGATGTATTGAATCGGGACGCAATTTGAGTGATCCATCGTCATTAGGTGGCCCTGAACGTTACAATTCACCATCAGTTTTTCGTCCCATTCGATAATCTAGACTCACAGCAGAACGGACATAAGGTGCCCGAGGCAGCAATAGACCCATGGAGTCAGGTCGGCTAGAGGACGATGTACTGAATCGGGACGCAATTTGAGTGATCCATCGTCATTAGGAGGCCCTGAACGTTACAATTCACTATCAGTTTTTCGTCCCATTCTATAATCTAGACTCACAGCAGAACGGCCATAAGGTGCCCGAGGCAGCAATAGACCCATGGAGTCAAGTCGGCTGGAGGACGATGTATTGAATCGGGACGCAATTTGAGTGATCCATCGTCATTAGGTGGCTCTGAACGTTACAATTCACTATCAGTTTTTCGTCCCATTCGATAATCTAGACTCACAGCAGAACGGCCATAAGGTGCCCGAGGCAGCAATAGACCCATGAGGACAAATCTGCTGGAGGACGATGTATTGAATCGGGACGCAATTTAAGTGATCCATCGTCATTAGGAGGCCCTGAACGTTACAATTCACTATCAGTTTTTTGTCCCATTCGATAATGTAGACTCACAGCAGAACGGCCATAAGGTGCCCGAGGCAGCAATAGACCCATGGAGTCAAGTCGGCTGGAGGACGATGTATTGAATCGGGACGCAATTTGAGTGATCCATCGTCATTAGGTGGCCCTGAACGTTACAATTCACAATCAGTTTTTCGTCCCATTTGATAATCTAGACTCACAGCAGAACGGCCATAAGGTGCCCGAGGCAGCAATAGACCCATGGAGACAAGTCTGCTGGAGGACGCTGTATTGAATCGGGACGCAATTTGAGTGATCCATCGTCATTAGGAGGCCCTGAACGTTACAATTCACTATCAGCTTTTCATCCCATTCTATAAACTAGACTCACAGCAGAACGGCCATAAGGTGCCCGAGGCAGCAATAGTCCCATGGAATCAATTCGGCTAGTGGACGAAGTACTGAATCGGGACGCAATTTGTGTGGTTCATCGTCATTAGGTGGCCCTGAATGTTACAAATCACTATCAGTTTTTCGTCCGATTCGAAAATCTATGAGTCACAGCAGGCCTGCCATAAGGTGCCCGAGGCAGCAATAGCCCCATGGAGACAAGTCTGCTGGAGGACGATGTATTGAATCGGGACGCAATTTGAGTGATCCATCGTCATTAGGTGGCCCTGAACGTTACAATTCACTATCAGCTTTTCATCCCATTCTATAAACTAGACTCACAGCAGAACGGCCATAAGGTGCCCGAGGCAGCAATAGTCCCGTGGAATCAATTCGGCTAGTGGACGATGTACTGAATCGGGACGCAATTTGTGTGGTTCATCGTCATTAGGTGGCCCTGAATGTTACAAATCACTATCAGTTTTTCGTCCGATTCGAAAATCTATGAGTCACAGCAGGCCTGCCATAAGGTGCCCGAGGCAACAATAGACCCATGGAGACAAGTCTGCTGGAGGACGATGTATTGAATCGGGACGCAATTTGAGTGATCCATCGGCATTAGGTGGCCCTGAAAGTTACAATTCACTATCAGTTTTTCGTCCGATTCGAAATTCTTTGACTCACAGCAGAACGGCCATAAAGTTCCCGAGGCAGCAATAGACCCATGGAGACAAGTCGCCTGGGGACGATGTATTGAATCGGGACGCAATTTGAGTGATTCATCGTCATTAGGAGGCCCTGAACGTTACAATTCACTATCAGTTTTTCGTCCCATTCGATAATCTAGATTCACAGCAGAACGGCCATAAGGTGCCCGAGGCAGCAATAGACCCATGGAGTCAACTCGGCTGGAAGACGATGTATTGAATCGGGACGCAATTTGCGTGGTCCGTCGTCATTAAGTGGCCCTGAATGTTACAATTCACTATCAGTTTTTCGTCCGATTCGAAAATCTTTGACTCACAGCAGAACGGCCATTAGGTGCCCGAGGCAGCAATCGACCCATGGAGACAAGTCTGCTGGAGGACGATGTATTGAATCGGGACGCAATTTGAGTGATCCATCGTCATTTGGAGGCCCTGAACGTTACAATTCACTATCAGTTTTTCGTCCCATTCGATAATCTAGACTCACAGCAGAACGGCCATAAGGTGCCCGAGGGAGCCATAGACCCATGGAGTCAAGTCGGCTGGAGGACGATGTATTGAATCGGGACGCAATTTGAGTGATCCATCGTCATTAGGTGGCCCTGAACGTTACAATTCACAATCAGTTTTTCGTCCCATTTGATAATCTAGACTCACAGCAGAACGGCCATAAGGTGCCCGAGGCAGCAATAGACCCATGGAGACAAGTCTGCTGGAGGACGCTGTATTGAATCGGGACGCAATTTGAGTGATCCATCGTCATTAGGAGGCCCTGAACGTTACAATTCACTATCAGTTTTTTGTCCCATTCGATAATCTAGACTCACAGCAGAACGGCCATAAGGTACCCGAGGCAGCAATAGACCCATGGAGTCAAGCCGGCTGGAGGACGATGTATTGAATCGGGACGCAATTTGAGTGATCCATCGCCATTAGGTGGACTTGAACGTTACAATTCACTATCAGTTTTTCGTCCGATTCGAAAATCTTTGACTCACAGCAGAACGGCCATAAGGTGCCCGAGGCAGCAATAGACCCATGGAGACAAGTCGGCTGGAGGACGATGTATTTAATCGGGACGCAATTTGAGTGAACCATCGACATTAGATGGCCCTGAACGTTACAATTCACTATCAGTTTTTCGTCCGATTCGAAAACCTTTGACTCACAGCAGAACGGCCATAAGGTGCCCGAGGCAGCAATAGACCCATGGAGACAAGTCGGCTGGAGGACGATGTATTGAATCGGGACGCAATTTGAATGTTCCATCGTCATTAGGAGGCCCTGAACGTTACAATTCACTATCAGTTTTTCGTCCGATTCGAAAATCTTTGAGTCACAGCTGAACGGCCATAAGGTGCCCGACGCTGCAATAGACCCATGGGGACAGTCTGCTGGAGGACAATGTATTGAATCGGGACGCATTTGAGTGATCCATCGTCATTAGGTGGCCCTGAACGTTACAATTCACTATCAGTTTTTCGTCCGATTCGAAAATCTTTGACTCACAGCAGAACGGCCATAAGGTGCCCGAGGCAGCAAGAGACCCATGGAGACAAGTCTGCTGGAGGACGATGTATTGAATCGGGACGCAATTTGAGTCTTCCATCGTCATTAGGAGGCCCTGAATGTTACAATTCACTATCAGTTTTTTGTCCGATTCGAAAATCTTTGACTCACAGCAGAACGGCCATAAGGTGCCCGAGGCAGCAATAGACGCATGGAGACAAGTCTGCTGGAGGACGATGTATTGAATCGGGACGCAATTTGAGTGTTCCATCGTCGTTAGGAGGCCCTGAACGTTACAATTCACTATCAGTTTTTCGTCCGATTCGAAAATCTTTGACTTACAGCAGAACGGCCATAAGGTGCCCGAGGCAGCAATAGGCCCATGGAGACAAGTCGGCTGGTGGACGATGTATTGAATCGGGACGCAATTTGAGTGATCCATCGTCATTAGGTGGCCCTGAAAGTTACAATTCACTATCAGTTTTTCGTCCGATTCGAAAATCTTTGACTCACAGCAGAACGGCCATAAGGTGCCCGAGGCAGCAATAGACCCATGGAGACAAGTCTGCTGGAGGGCGATGTATTGAATCGGGACGCAATTTGAGTGATCCATCGTCATTAGGTGGCCCTGAACGTTACAATTCACCATCAGTTTTTCGTCCCATTCGATAATCTAGACTCACAGCAGAACGGCCATAAGGTGCCCGAGGCAGCAATAGACCCATGGAGTCAGGTCGGCTAGAGGACGATGTACTGAATCGGGACGCAATTTGTGTGGTCCATCGTCTTTAGGTGGCCCTGAATGTTACAATTCACTATCAGTTTTTCGTCCGATTCGAAAATCTTTGACTCACAGCAGAACGGCCATAAGGTGCCCGAGGCAGCAATAGACCAATGGAGACAAGTCCGCTGGAGGACGATGTATTGAATCGGGACGCAATTTGAGTGTTCCATTGTCATTAGGAGGCCCTGAACGTTCAAACTTACTATCAGTTTTTCGTCCGATTCGAAAATCTTTGACTCACAGCAGAACGGCCATAAGGTGCCCGAGGCAGCAATAGACCCATGAAGTCAAGTCTGCTGGAGGACGATGTATTGAATCGGGACGCAATTTGAGTGATCCATAGTCATTAGGTTGCCCTGAACGTTACAATTCACCATCAGTTTTTCGTCCCATTCGATAATATAGACTCACAGCAGAACGGCCATACGGTGCCCGAGGCAGCAATAGACCCATGGAGTCAGGTCGGCTAGAGGACGATGTACTGAATCGGGACGCAATTTGTGTGGTCCATCGTCATTAGGTGGCCCTGAATGTTACAATTCACTATCAGTTTTTCGTCCGATTCGAAAATCTTTGACTCACAGCAGAACGGCCATAAGGTGCCCGAGGCAGCAATAGACCAATGGAGACAAGTCCGCTGGAGGACGATTTATTGAATCGGGACGCAATTTGAGTGTTCCATTGTCATTAGGAGGCCCTGAACGTTCCAATTTACTATCAGTTTTTCGTCCGATTCGAAAATCTTTGACTCACAGCAAAACGGCCAATAAGGTGCCCGAGGCAGCAATAGTCCCATGGAGACAAGTCGGCTGGAGGACGATGTATTGAATCGGGAGGCAATTTGAGTGATCCATCGTCATTAGGTTGCCCTGAAAGTTACAATTCACTATCAGTTTTTCGTCCGATTCGAAAATCTTTGACTCACAGCAGAACGGCCATAAGGTGCCCCAGGCAACAATAGACCCATGGAAACAAGTCTGCTGGAGGACGATATATTGAATCGGGACGCAATTTGTGTGGTCCATCGTCATTAGGTGGCCCTGAATGTTACAAATCACTATCAGTTTTTCGTCCGATTCGAAAATCTTTGACTCACAGCAGAACGGCCATAGGGTGCCCGAGGCAGCAATCGACCCATGGAGACAACTCTGCTGGAGGACGATGTATTGAATCGGGACGCAATTTGAGTGATCCATCGTCATTAGGTGGCCCTGAAAGTTACAATTCACTATCAGTTTTTCGTCCGATTCGAAAATCTTTGACTCACAGCAGAACGGCCATAAGGTGCCCGAGGCAGCAATAGACCCATGAAGTCAAGTCTGCTGGAGGACGATGTATTGAATCAGGACGCAATTCGAGTGATCCATCGTCTTTAGGTGGCCCTGAACGTTACAATTCACTATCAGTTTTTCGTCCCATTCGATAATCTAGACTCACAGCAGAACGGCCATAAGGTGCCCGAGGCAGCAATAGACCTATGGAGACAAGTCGGCTGGGGACGATGTATTGAATCGGGACGCAATTTGAGTGATCCATCGTCATTAGGAGGCCCTGAACGTTACAATTCACTATCAGTTTTTCGTCCCATTCGATAATCTAGATTCACAGCAGAACGGCCATAAGGTGCCCGAGGCAGCAATAGACCCATGGAATCAACTCGGCTGGAGGACGATGTATTGAATCGGGACGCAATTTGCGTGGTCCATCGTCATTAGGTGGCCCTGAATATTACAATTCACTATCAGTTTTTCGTCCCATTCGATAATCTAGACTCACAGCAGAACGGCCATAAGGTGCCCGAGGCAGCAATAGACCCATGGAGTCAAGTCGGCTGGAGGACGATGTATTGAATCGGGACGCAATTTGAGTGATCCATCGTCATTAGGAGGCCCTGAACGTTACAATTCACTATCAGTTTTTCGTCCCATTCGATAATCTAGACTCACAGCAGAACGGCCATAAGGTGCCCGAGGCAGCAATAGACCCATGGAGTCAAGTCGGCTGGAGGACGATGTATTGAATCGGGACGCAATTTGAGTTATCCATCGTCATTAGGAGGCCCTGAACGTTACAATTCACTATCAGTTTTTCGTCCCATTCGATAATCTAGACTCACAGCGGAACGGCCATTAGGTGCCCGAGGCAGCAATCGAACCATGGAGACAAGTCTGCTGGAGGACGATGTATTGAATCGGGACGCAATTTGAGTGTTCCATCGTCATTAGGAGACCCTGAACGTTACAATTCACTATCAGTTTTTCGTCCGATTCGAAAATCTTGGAGTCACAGCAGGCCTGCCATAAGGTGCCCGAGGCAGCAATAGACCCATGGAGACAAGTCGGCTAGTGGACGATGTACTGAATCGGGACGCAATTTGTGTGTTCCATCGTCATTAGGTGGCCTTAAATGTTACAAATCACTATCAGTTTTTCGTCCGATTCGAAAGTCTTTGACTCACAGCAGAACGGCCATAAGGTGCCCGAGGCAGTAATCGACCCATGGAGACAAGTCGGCTGGTGGACGATGTATTGAATCGGGACGCAATTTGAGTGATCCATCGTCATTAGGTGGCCCTGAAAGTTACAATTCACTATCAGTTTTTCGTCCGATTCGAAAATCTTTGACTCACAGCAGAACGGCCATAAGGTGCCCGAGGCAGCAATAGACCCATGGAGACAAGTCTGCTGGAGGGCGATGTATTGAATCGGGACGCAATTTGAGTGATCCATCGTCATTAGGTGGCCCTGAACGTTACAATTCACCATCAGTTTTTCGTCCCATTCGATAATCTAGACTCACAGCAGAACGGCCATAAGGTGCCCGAGGCAGCAATAGACCCATGGAGTCAGGTCGGCTAGAGGACGATGTACTGAATCGGGACGCAATTTGTGTGGTCCATCGTCTTTAGGTGGTCCTGAATGTTACAATTCACTATCAGTTTTTCGTCCGATTCGAAAATCTTTGACTCACAGCAGAACGGCCATAAGGTGCCCGAGGCAGCAATAGACCAATGGAGACAAGTCCGCTGGAGGACGATGTATTGAATCGGGACGCAATTTGAGTGTTCCATTGTCATTAGGAGGCCCTGAACGTTCAAATTTACTATCAGTTTTTCGTCCGATTCGAAAATCTTTGACTCACAGCAGAACGGCCATAAGGTGCCCGAGGCAGCAATAGACCCATGAAGTCAAGTCTGCTGGAGGACGATGTATTGAATCGGGACGCAATTTGAGTCTTCCATCGTCATTAGGAGGCCCTGAATGTTACAATTCACTATCAGTTTTTTGTCCGATTCGAAAATCTTTGACTCACAGCAGAACGGCCACAAGGTGCCCGAGGCAGCAATAGACGCATGGAGACAAGTCTGCTGGAGGACGATGTATTGAATCGGGACGCAATTTGAGTGTTCCATCGTCGTTAGGAGGCCCTGAACGTTACAATTCACTATCAGTTTTTCGTCCGATTCGAAAATCTTTGACTTACAGCAGAACGGCCATAAGGTGCCCGAGGCAGCAATAGGCCCATGGAGACAAGTCGGCTGGTGGACGATGTATTGAATCGGGACGCAATTTGAGTGATCCATCGTCATTAGGTGGCCCTGAAAGTTACAATTCACTATCAGTTTTTCGTCCGATTCGAAAATCTTTGACTCACAGCAGAACGGCCATAAGGTGCCCGAGGCAGCAATAGACCCATGGAGACAAGTCTGCTGGAGGGCGATGTATTGAATCGGGACGCAATTTGAGTGATCCATCGTCATTAGGTGGCCCTGAACGTTACAATTCACCATCAGTTTTTCGTCCCATTCGATAATCTAGACTCACAGCAGAACGGCCATAAGGTGCCCGAGGCAGCAATAGACCCATGGAGTCAGGTCGGCTAGAGGACGATGTACTGAATCGGGACGCAATTTGTGTGGTCCATCGTCTTTAGGTGGCCCTGAATGTTACAATTCACTATCAGTTTTTCGTCCGATTCGAAAATCTTTGACTCACAGCAGAACGGCCATAAGGTGCCCGAGGCAGCAATAGACCAATGGAGACAAGTCCGCTGGAGGACGATGTATTGAATCGGGACGCAATTTGAGTGTTCCATTGTCATTAGGAGGCCCTGAACGTTCAAACTTACTATCAGTTTTTCGTCCGATTCGAAAATCTTTGACTCACAGCAGAACGGCCATAAGGTGCCCGAGGCAGCAATAGACCCATGAAGTCAAGTCTGCTGGAGGACGATGTATTGAATCGGGACGCAATTTGAGTGATCCATAGTCATTAGGTGGCCCTGAACGTTACAATTCACCATCAGTTTTTCGTCCCATTCGATAATCTAGACTCACAGCAGAACGGCCATACGGTGCCCGAGGCAGCAATAGACCCATGGAGTCAGGTCGGCTAGAGGACGATGTACTGAATCGGGACGCAATTTGTGTGGTCCATCGTCATTAGGTGGCCCTGAATGTTACAATTCACTATCAGTTTTTCGTCCGATTCGAAAATCTTTGACTCACAGCAGAACGGCCATAAGGTGCCCGAGGCAGCAATAGACCAATGGAGACAAGTCCGCTGGAGGACGATTTATTGAATCGGGACGCAATTTGAGTGTTCCATTGTCATTAGGAGGCCCTGAACGTTCCAATTTACTATCAGTTTTTCGTCCGATTCGAAAATCTTTGACTCACAGCAAAACGGCCAATAAGGTGCCCGAGGCAGCAATAGTCCCATGGAGACAAGTCGGCTGGAGGACGATGTATTGAATCGGGAGGCAATTTGAGTGATCCATCGTCATTAGGTTGCCCTGAAAGTTACAATTCACTATCAGTTTTCCGTCCGATTCGAAAATCTTTGACTCACAGCAGAACGGCCATAAGGTGCCCCAGGCAACAATAGACCCATGGAAACAAGTCTGCTGGAGGACGATATATTGAATCGGGACGCAATTTGTGTGGTCCATCGTCATTAGGTGGCCCTGAATGTTACAAATCACTATCAGTTTTTCGTCCGATTCGAAAATCTTTGACTCACAGCAGAACGGCCATAGGGTGCCCGAGGCAGCAATCGACCCATGGAGACAACTCTGCTGGAGGACGATGTATTGAATCGGGACGCAATTTGAGTGATCCATCGTCATTAGGTGGCCCTGAAAGTTACAATTCACTATCAGTTTTTCGTCCGATTCGAAAATCTTTGACTCACAGCAGAACGGCCATAAGGTGCCCGAGGCAGCAATAGACCCATGAAGTCAAGTCTGCTGGAGGACGATGTATTGAATCAGGACGCAATTCGAGTGATCCATCGTCTTTAGGTGGCCCTGAACGTTACAATTCACTATCAGTTTTTCGTCCCATTCGATAATCTAGACTCACAGCAGAACGGCCATAAGGTGCCCGAGGCAGCAATAGACCTATGGAGACAAGTCGGCTGGGGACGATGTATTGAATCGGGACGCAATTTGAGTGATCCATCGTCATTAGGAGGCCCTGAACGTTACAATTCACTATCAGTTTTTCGTCCCATTCGATAATCTAGATTCACAGCAGAACGGCCATAAGGTGCCCGAGGCAGCAATAGACCCATGGAATCAACTCGGCTGGAGGACGATGTATTGAATCGGGACGCAATTTGCGTGGTCCATCGTCATTAGGTGGCCCTGAATATTACAATTCACTATCAGTTTTTCGTCCCATTCGATAATCTAGACTCACAGCAGAACGGCCATAAGGTGCCCGAGGCAGCAATAGACCCATGGAGTCAAGTCGGCTGGAGGACGATGTATTGAATCGGGACGCAATTTGAGTGATCCATCGTCATTAGGAGGCCCTGAACGTTACAATTCACTATCAGTTTTTCGTCCCATTCGATAATCTAGACTCACAGCAGAACGGCCATAAGGTGCCCGAGGCAGCAATAGACCCATGGAGTCAAGTCGGCTGGAGGACGATGTATTGAATCGGGACGCAATTTGAGTTATCCATCGTCATTAGGAGGCCCTGAACGTTACAATTCACTATCAGTTTTTCGTCCCATTCGATAATCTAGACTCACAGCGGAACGGCCATTAGGTGCCCGAGGCAGCAATCGAACCATGGAGACAAGTCTGCTGGAGGACGATGTATTGAATCGGGACGCAATTTGAGTGTTCCATCGTCATTAGGAGACCCTGAACGTTACAATTCACTATCAGTTTTTCGTCCGATTCGAAAATCTTGGAGTCACAGCAGGCCTGCCATAAGGTGCCCGAGGCAGCAATAGACCCATGGAGACAAGTCGGCTAGTGGACGATGTACTGAATCGGGACGCAATTTGTGTGTTCCATCGTCATTAGGTGGCCTTAAATGTTACAAATCACTATCAGTTTTTCGTCCGATTCGAAAGTCTTTGACTCACAGCAGAACGGCCATAAGGTGCCCGAGGCAGTAATCGACCCATGGAGACAAGTCTGCTGGAGGACGATGTATTGAATCGGGACGCAATTTGAGTGATCCATCGTCATTAGGAGACCCTGAACGTTACAATTCACTATCAGTTTTTCGTCCCATTCGATAATCTAGACTCACAGCAGAACGGCCATAAGGTGCCCGAGGCAGCAATAGACCCATGGAGTCAAGTCGGCTGGAGGACGATGTATTGAATCGGGACGCAATTTGAGTGATCCATCGTCATTAGGAGGCCCTGAACGTTACAATTCACTATTAGTTTTTCGTCCCATTCGATAATCTAGACTCACAGCAGAACGGCCATAAGGTGCCCGAGGCAGCAATAGACCCATGGAGACAAGTCTGCTGGAGGACGATGTATTGAATCGGGACGCATTTTGAGTGATCCATCGTCATTAGGAGGCCCTGAACGTTACAATTCACTATCAGATTTTTGTCCCATTCGATAATCTAGACTCACAGCAGAACGGCCATAAGGTGCCCGAGGCAACAATAGACCCATGGAGTCAAGTCGGCTGGAGGACGATGATTGAATCGGGACGCAATTTGAGTGATCCATCGTCGTTAGGAGGCCCTGAACGTTACAATTCACTATCAGTTTTTCGTCCGATTCGAAAATCTTTGACTTACAGCAGAACGGCCATAAGGTGCCCGAGGCAGCAATTGGCCCATGGAGACAAGTCGGCTGGTGGACGATGTATTGAATCGGGACGCAATTTGAGTGATCCATCGTCATTAGGTGGCCCTGAAAGTTACAATTCACTATCAGTTTTTCGTCCGATTCGAAAATCTTTGACTCACAGCAGAACGGCCATAAGGTGCCCGAGGCAGCAATAGACCCATGGAGACAAGTCTGCTGGAGGGCGATGTATTGAATCGGGACGCAATTTGAGTGATCCATCGTCATTAGGTGGCCCTGAACGTTACAATTCACCATCAGTTTTTCGTCCCATTCGATAATCTAGACTCACAGCAGAACGGCCATAAGGTGCCCGAGGCAGCAATAGACCCATGGAGTCAGGTCGGCTAGAGGACGATGTACTGAATCGGGACGCAATTTGTGTGGTCCATCGTCTTTAGGTGGTCCTGAATGTTACAATTCACTATCAGTTTTTCGTCCGATTCGAAAATCTTTGACTCACAGCAGAACGGCCATAAGGTGCCCGAGGCAGCAATAGACCAATGGAGACAAGTCCGCTGGAGGACGATGTATTGAATCGGGACGCAATTTGAGTGTTCCATTGTCATTAGGAGGCCCTGAACGTTCAAATTTACTATCAGTTTTTCGTCCGATTCGAAAATCTTTGACTCACAGCAGAACGGCCATAAGGTGCCCGAGGCAGCAATAGACCCATGAAGTCAAGTCTGCTGGAGGACGATGTATTGAATCGGGACGCAATTTGAGTCTTCCATCGTCATTAGGAGGCCCTGAATGTTACAATTCACTATCAGTTTTTTGTCCGATTCGAAAATCTTTGACTCACAGCAGAACGGCCACAAGGTGCCCGAGGCAGCAATAGACGCATGGAGACAAGTCTGCTGGAGGACGATGTATTGAATCGGGACGCAATTTGAGTGTTCCATCGTCGTTAGGAGGCCCTGAACGTTACAATTCACTATCAGTTTTTCGTCCGATTCGAAAATCTTTGACTTACAGCAGAACGGCCATAAGGTGCCCGAGGCAGCAATAGGCCCATGGAGACAAGTCGGCTGGTGGACGATGTATTGAATCGGGACGCAATTTGAGTGATCCATCGTCATTAGGTGGCCCTGAAAGTTACAATTCACTATCAGTTTTTCGTCCGATTCGAAAATCTTTGACTCACAGCAGAACGGCCATAAGGTGCCCGAGGCAGCAATAGACCCATGGAGACAAGTCTGCTGGAGGGCGATGTATTGAATCGGGACGCAATTTGAGTGATCCATCGTCATTAGGTGGCCCTGAACGTTACAATTCACCATCAGTTTTTCGTCCCATTCGATAATCTAGACTCACAGCAGAACGGCCATAAGGTGCCCGAGGCAGCAATAGACCCATGGAGTCAGGTCGGCTAGAGGACGATGTACTGAATCGGGACGCAATTTGTGTGGTCCATCGTCTTTAGGTGGCCCTGAATGTTACAATTCACTATCAGTTTTTCGTCCGATTCGAAAATCTTTGACTCACAGCAGAACGGCCATAAGGTGCCCGAGGCAGCAATAGACAAATGGAGACAAGTCCGCTGGAGGACGATGTATTGAATCGGGACGCAATTTGAGTGTTCCACTGTCATTAGGAGGCCCTGAACGTTCAAATTTACTATCAGTTTTTCGTCCGATTCGAAAATCTTTGACTCACAGCAGAACGGCCATAAGGTGCCCGAGGCAGCAATAGACCCATGGAGACAAGTCTGCTGGAGGGCGATGTATTGAATCGGGACGCAATTTGAGTGATCCATCGTCATTAGGTGGCCCTGAACGTTACAATTCACCATCAGTTTTTCGTCCCATTCGATAATCTAGACTCACAGCAGAACGGCCATAAGGTGCCCGAGGCAGCAATAGACCCATGGAGTCAGGTCGGCTAGAGGACGATGTACTGAATCGGGACGCAATTTGTGTGGTCCATCGTCTTTAGGTGGCCCTGAATGTTACAATTCACTATCAGTTTTTCGTCCGATTCGAAAATCTTTGACTCACAGCAGAACGGCCATAAGGTGCCCGAGGCAGCAATAGACCAATGGAGACAAGTCCGCTGGAGGACGATGTATTGAATCGGGACGCAATTTGAGTGTTCCATTGTCATTAGGAGGCCCTGAACGTTCAAATTTACTATCAGTTTTTCGTCCGATTCGAAAATCTTTGACTCACAGCAGAACGGCCATAAGGTGCCCGAGGCAGCAATAGACCCATGAAGTCAAGTCTGCTGGAGGACGATGTATTGAATCGGGACGCAATTTGAGTGATCCATAGTCATTAGGTGGCCCTGAACGTTACAATTCACCATCAGTTTTTCGTCCCATTCGATAATCTAGACTCACAGCAGAACGGCCATAAGGTGCCCGAGGCAGCAATAGACCCATGGAGTCAGGTCGGCTAGAGGACGATGTACTGAATCGGGACGCAATTTGTGTGGTCCATCGTCTTTAGGTGGTCCTGAATGTTACAATTCACTATCAGTTTTTCGTCCGATTCGAAAATCTTTGACTCACAGCAGAACGGCCATAAGGTGCCCGAGGCAGCAATAGACCAATGGAGACAAGTCCGCTGGAGGACGATGTATTGAATCGGGACGCAATTTGAGTGTTCCATTGTCATTAGGAGGCCCTGAACGTTCAAATTTACTATCAGTTTTTCGTCCGATTCGAAAATCTTTGACTCACAGCAGAACGGCCATAAGGTGCCCGAGGCAGCAATAGACCCATGAAGTCAAGTCTGCTGGAGGACGATGTATTGAATCGGGACGCAATTTGAGTCTTCCATCGTCATTAGGAGGCCCTGAATGTTACAATTCACTATCAGTTTTTTGTCCGATTCGAAAATCTTTGACTCACAGCAGAACGGCCATAAGGTGCCCGAGGCAGCAATAGACGCATGGAGACAAGTCTGCTGGAGGACGATGTATTGAATCGGGACGCAATTTGAGTGTTCCATCGTCGTTAGGAGGCCCTGAACGTTACAATTCACTATCAGTTTTTCGTCCGATTCGAAAATCTTTGACTTACAGCAGAACGGCCGTAAGGTGCCCGAGGCAGCAATAGGCCCATGGAGACAAGTCGGCTGGTGGACGATGTATTGAATCGGGACGCAATTTGAGTGATCCATCGTCATTAGGTGGCCCTGAAAGTTACAATTCACTATCAGTTTTTCGTCCGATTCGAAAATCTTTGACTCACAGCAGAACGGCCATAAGGTGCCCGAGGCAGCAATAGACCCATGGAGACAAGTCTGCTGGAGGGCGATGTATTGAATCGGGACGCAATTTGAGTGATCCATCGTCATTAGGTGGCCCTGAACGTTACAATTCACCATCAGTTTTTCGTCCCATTCGATAATCTAGACTCACAGCAGAACGGCCATAAGGTGCCCGAGGCAGCAATAGACCCATGGAGTCAGGTCGGCTAGAGGACGATGTACTGAATCGGGACGCAATTTGTGTGGTCCATCGTCTTTAGGTGGCCCTGAATGTTACAATTCACTATCAGTTTTTCGTCCGATTCGAAAATCTTTGACTCACAGCAGAACGGCCATAAGGTGCCCGAGGCAGCAATAGACCAATGGAGACAAGTCCGCTGGAGGACGATGTATTGAATCGGGACGCAATTTGAGTGTTCCATTGTCATTAGGAGGCCCTGAACGTTCAAATTTACTATCAGTTTTTCGTCCGATTCGAAAATCTTTGACTCACAGCAGAACGGCCATAAGGTGCCCGAGGCAGCAATAGACCCATGAAGTCAAGTCTGCTGGAGGACGATGTATTGAATCGGGACGCAATTTGAGTGATCCATAGTCGTTAGGTGGCCCTGAACGTTACAATTCACCATCAGTTTTTCGTCCCATTCGATAATCTAGACTCACAGCAGAACGGCCATACGGTGCCCGAGGCAGCAATAGACCCATGGAGTCAGGTCGGCTAGAGGACGATGTACTGAATCGGGACGCAATTTGTGTGGTCCATCGTCATTAGGTGGCCCTGAATGTTACAATTCACTATCAGTTTTTCGTCCGATTCGAAAATCTTTGACTCACAGCAGAACGGCCATAAGGTGCCCGAGGCAGCAATAGACCAAATGGAGACAAGTCCGCTGGAGGACGATTTATTGAATCGGGACGCAATTTGAGTGTTCCATTGTCATTAGGAGGCCCTGAACGTTCCAATTTACTATCAGTTTTTCGTCCGATTCGAAAATCTTTGACTCACAGCAAAACGGCCAATAAGGTGCCCGAGGCAGCAATAGTCCCATGGAGACAAGTCGGCTGGAGGACGATGTATTGAATCGGGAGGCAATTTGAGTGATCCATCGTCATTAGGTTGCCCTGAAAGTTACAATTCACTATCAGTTTTTCGTCCGATTCGAAAATCTTTGACTCACAGCAGAACGGCCATAAGGTGCCCGAGGCAACAATAGACCCATGGAAACAAGTCTGCTGGAGGACGATATATTGAATCGGGACGCAATTTGTGTGGTCCATCGTCATTAGGTGGCCCTGAATGTTACAAATCACTATCAGTTTTTCGTCCGATTCGAAAATCTTTGACTCACAGCAGAACGGCCATAGGGTGCCCGAGGCAGCAATCGACCCATGGAGACAACTCTGCTGGAGGACGATGTATTGAATCGGGACGCAATTTGAGTGATCCATCGTCATTAGGTGGCCCTGAAAGTTACAATTCACTATCAGTTTTTCGTCCGATT
The DNA here is from genome assembly GCF_023864275.1 of Schistocerca cancellata. Taxonomy (NCBI): domain Eukaryota; kingdom Metazoa; phylum Arthropoda; class Insecta; order Orthoptera; family Acrididae; genus Schistocerca; species Schistocerca cancellata. Next base: position 2,123,437 of record NW_026047143.1, on the reverse strand, counting down.
CGAAAATCTTTGACTCACAGCAGAACGGCCATAAGGTGCCCGAGGCAGCAATAGACCCATGAAGTCAAGTCTGCTGGAGGACGATGTATTGAATCAGGACGCAATTCGAGTGATCCATCGTCTTTAGGTGGCCCTGAACGTTACAATTCACTATCAGTTTTTCGTCCCATTCGATAATCTAGACTCACAGCAGAACGGCCATAAGGTGCCCGAGGCAGCAATAGACCTATGGAGACAAGTCGGCTGGGGACGATGTATTGAATCGGGACGCAATTTGAGTGATCCATCGTCATTAGGAGGCCCTGAACGTTACAATTCACTATCAGTTTTTCGTCCCATTCGATAATCTAGATTCACAGCAGAACGGCCATAAGGTGCCCGAGGCAGCAATAGACCCATGGAATCAACTCAGCTGGAGGACGATGTATTGAATCGGGACGCAATTTGCGTGGTCCATCGTCATTAGGTGGCCCTGAATATTACAATTCACTATCAGTTTTTCGTCCCATTCGATAATCTAGACTCACAGCAGAACGGCCATAAGGTGCCCGAGGCAGCAATAGACCCATGGAGTCAAGTCGGCTGGAGGACGATGTATTGAATCGGGACGCAATTTGAGTGATCCATCGTCATTAGGAGGCCCTGAACGTTACAATTCACTATCAGTTTTTCGTCCCATTCGATAATCTAGACTCACAGCAGAACGGCCATAAGGTGCCCGAGGCAGCAATAGACCCATGGAGTCAAGTCGGCTGGAGGACGATGTATTGAATCGGGACGCAATTTGAGTTATCCATCGTCATTAGGAGGCCCTGAACGTTACAATTCACTATCAGTTTTTCGTCCCATTCGATAATCTAGACTCACAGCGGAACGGCCATTAGGTGCCCGAGGCAGCAATCGAACCATGGAGACAAGTCTGCTGGAGGACGATGTATTGAATCGGGACGCAATTTGAGTGTTCCATCGTCATTAGGAGACCCTGAACGTTACAATTCACTATCAGTTTTTCGTCCGATTCGAAAATCTTGGGGTCACAGCAGGCCTGCCATAAGGTGCCCGAGGCAGCAATAGACCCATGGAGACAAGTCGGCTAGTGGACGATGTACTGAATCGGGACGCAATTTGAGTGTTCCATCGTCATTAGGAGGCCCTGAACGTTACAATTCACTATCAGTTTTTCGTCCATTCGATAATCTAGACTCACAGCAGAACGGCCATAAGGTGCCCGAGGCAGCAATAGACCCATGGAGTCAATTCGGCTGGAGGACGATGTATTGAATCGGGACGCAATTTGAGTGATCCATCGTCATTAGGAGGCCCTGAACGTTACAATTCACTATCAGTTTTTCGTCCCATTCTATAATCACAGCAGAACGGCCATAAGGTGCCCGAGGCAGCAATAGACCCATGGAGTCAAGTCGGCTGGAGGACGATGTATTGATTCGGGACGCAATTTGAGTGATCCATCGTCATTAGGTGGCCCTGAACGTTACAATTCACTATCAGTTTTTCGTCCCATTCGATAATCTAGACTCACAGCAGAACGGCCATAAGGTGCCCGAGGCAGCAATAGACCCATGGAGACAAGTCTGCTGGAGGACGATGTATTGAATCGGGACGCATTTTGAGTGATCCATCGTCATCAGGAGGCCCCGAACGTTACAATTCACTATCAGTTTTTTGTCCCATTCGATAATCTAGACTCACAGCAGAACGGCCATAAGGTGCCCGAGGCAGCAATAGACCCATGGAGTCAAGTCTGCTGGAGGACGATGTATTGAATCGGGACGCAATTTGAGTGATCCATCGTCATTAGGAGGCCCTGAACGTTACAATTCACTATCAGTTTTTTGTCCCATTCGATAATCTAGACTCACAGCAGAACGGCCATAAGGTGCCCGAGGCAGCAATAGACCCATGGAGTCAAGTCGGCTGGAGGACGTTGTATTGAATAGGGACGCAATTTGAGTGATCCATGTCATTAGGTGGCCCTGAACGTTACAATTCACTATCAGTTTTTCGTCCGATTCGAAAATCTTTGACTCACAGCAGAACGGCCATAAGGTGCCCGAGGCAGCAATAGACGCATGGAGACAAGTTTGCTGGAGGACGATGTATTGAATCGGGACGCAATTTGAGTGATCCATCGTCATTAGGTGGCCCTGAACGTTACAATTCACTATCAGTTTTTCATCCCATTCTATAAACTAGACTCACAGCAGAACGGCCATAAGATGCCCGAGGCAGCAATAGTCCCATGGAATCAAGTCGGCTAGTGGACGATGTACTGAATCGGGACGCAATTTGTGTGGTTCATCGTCATTAGGTGGCCCTGAATGTTACAAATCACTATCAGTTTTTCGTCCGATTCGAAAATCTTTGACTCACAGCAGAACGGCCATAAGGTGCCCGAGGCAGCAATATCCGCATGGAGACAAGTCTGCTGGAGGACGATGTATTGAATCGGGACGCAATTTGAGTGTTCCATCGTCATTAGGAGGCCCTGAACGTTACAATTCACTATCAGTTTTTCGTCCGATTCGAAAATCTATGAGTCACAGCAGGCCTGCCATAAGGTGCCCGAGGCAACAATAGACCCATGGAGACAAGTCTGCTGGAGGACGATGTATTGAATCGGGACGCAATTTGAGTGATCCATCGGCATTAGGTGGCCCTGAAAGTTACAATTCACTATCAGTTTTTCGTCCGATTCGAAAATCTTTGACTCACAGCAGAACGGCCATAAGGTGCCCGAGGCAGCAATAGACCCATGGAGACAAGTCTGCTGGAGGACGATGTATTGAATCGGGACGCAATTTGAGTGATCCATCGTCATTAGGTGGCCCTGAACGTTACAATTCACCATCAGTTTTTCGTCCCATTCGATAATCTAGACTCACAGCAGAACGGCCATAAGGTGCCCGAGGCAGCAATAGACCCATGGAGTCAGGTCGGCTAGAGGACGATGTAATGAATCGGGACGCAATTTGTGTGGTCCATCGTCTTTAGGTGGCCCTGAATGTTACAATTCACTATCAGTTTTTCGTCCGATTCGAAAATCTTTGACTCACAGCAGAACGGCCATAAGGTGCCCGAGGCAGCAATAGACCAATGGAGACAAGTCCGCTGGAGGACGATGTATTGAATCGGGACGCAATTTGCGTGGTCCGTCGTCATTAAGTGGCCCTGAATGTTACAATTCACTATCAGTTTTTCGTCCGATTCGAAAATCTTTGACTCACAGCAGAACGGCCATTAGGTGCCCGAGGCAGCAATCGACCCATGGAGACAAGTCTGCTGGAGGACGATGTATTGAATCGGGACGCAATTTGAGTGATCCATCGTCATTAGGAGGCCCTGAACGTTACAATTCACTATCAGTTTTTCGTCCCATTCGATAATCTAGACTCACAGCAGAACGGCCATAAGGTGCCCGAGGGAGCCATAGACCCATGGAGTCAAGTCGGCTGGAGGACGATGTATTGAATCGGGACGCAATTTGAGTGATCCATCGTCATTAGGTGGCCCTGAACGTTACAATTCACAATCCGTTTTTCGTCCCATTTGATAATCTAGACTCACAGCAGAACGGCCATAAGGTGCCCGAGGCAGCAATAGTCCCATGGAGACAAGTCTGCTGGAGGACGATGTATTGAATCGGGACGCAATTTGAGTGATCCATCGTCATTAGAAGGCCCTGAACGTTACAATTCACTATCAGTTTTTTGTCCCATTCGATAATCTAGACTCACAGCAGAACGGCCATAAGGTGCCCGAGGCAGCAATAGACCCATGGAGTCAAGTCGGCTGGAGGACGATGTATTGAATCGGGACGCAATTTGAGTGATCCATCGTCATTAGGTGGACTTGAACGTTACAATTCTCTATCAGTTTTTCGTCCGATTCGAAAATCTTTGACTCACAGCAGAACGGCCATAAGGTGCCCGAGGCAGCAATAGACCCATGGAGACAAGTCGGCTGGAGGACGATGTATTTAATCGGGACGCAATTTGAGTGAACCATCGACATTAGATGGCCCTGAACGATACAATTCACTATCAGTTTTTCGTCCGATTCGAAAATCTTTGACTCACAGCAGAACGGCCATAAGGTGCCCGAGGCAGCAATAGACCCATGGAGACAAGTCGGCTGGAGGACGACGTATTGAATCGGGACGCAATTTGAATGTTCCATCGTCATTAGGAGGCCCTGAACGTTACAATTCACTATCAGTTTTTCGTCCGATTCGAAAATCTTTGAGTCACAACTGAACGGCCATAAGGTGCCAGACGCTGCAATAGACCCATGGGGACAGTCTGCTGGAGGACAATGTATTGAATCGGGACGCAATTTGAGTGATCCATCGTCATTAGGTGGCCCTGAACGTTACAATTCACAATCAGTTTTTCGTCCGATTCGAAAATCTTTGGATCACAGCAGAACGGCCATAAGGTGCCAAGGCAGCAATAGACCCATGGAGACATGTCGGCTGGAGGACGATGTATTGAATCGGGACGCAATTTGAGTGATCCATCGTCATTAGGTGGCCCTGAACGTTACAATTCACTATCAGTTTTTCGTCCGATTCGAAAATCTTTGACTCACAGCAGAACGGCCATAAGGTGCCCGAGGCAGCAAGAGACCCATGGAGACAAGTCTGCTGAAGGACGATGTATTGAATCGGGACGCAATTTGAGTCTTCCATCGTCATTAGGAGGCCCTGAATGTTACAATTCACTATCAGTTTTATGTCCGATTCGAAAATCTTTGACTCACAGCGGAACGGCCATAAGGTGCCCGAGGCAGCAATAGACGCATGGAGACAAGTCTGCTGGAGGACGATGTATTGAATCGGGACGCAATTTGAGTGTTCCATCGTCGTTAGGAGGCCCTGAACGTTACAATTCACTATCAGTTTTTCGTCCGATTCGAAAATCTTTGACTTACAGCAGAACGGCCATAAGGTGCCCGAGGCAGCAATAGACCCATGGAGACAAGTCGGCTGGTGGACGATGTATTGAATCAGGACGCAATTTGAGTGATCCATCGTCATTAGGTGGCCCTGAAAGTTACAATTCACTATCAGTTTTTCGTCCGATTCGAAAATCTTTGACTCACAGCAGAACGGCCATAAGGTGCCCGAGGCAGCAATAGACCCATGGAGACAAGTCTGCTGGAGGACGATGTATTGAATCGGGACGCAATTTGAGTGATCCATCGTCATTAGGTGGCCCTGAACGTTACAATTCACCATCAGTTTTTCGTCCCATTCGATAATCTAGACTCACAGCAGAACGGCCATAAGGTGCCCGAGGCAGCAATAGACCCATGGAGTCAGGTCGGCTAGAGGACGATGTAATGAATCGGGACGCAATTTGTGTGGTCCATCGTCTTTAGGTGGCCCTGAATGTTACAATTCACTATCAGTTTTTCGTCCGATTCGAAAATCTTTGACTCACAGCAGAACGGCCATAAGGTGCCCGAGGCAGCAATAGACCAATGGAGACAAGTCCGCTGGAGGACGATGTATTGAATCGGGACGCAATTTGAGTGTTCCATTGTCATTAGGAGGCCCTGAACGTTCCAATTTACTATCAGTTTTTCGTCCGATTCGAAAATCTTTGACTCACAGCAGAACGGCCATAAGGTGCCCGAGGCAGCAATAGACCCATGAAGTCAAGTCTGCTGGAGGACGATGTATTGAATCGGGACGCAATTTGAGTGATCCATCGTCATTAGGTGGCCCTGAACGTTACAATTCACTATCAGTTTTTTGTCCCATTCTATAATCTAGACTCACAGCAGAACGGCCATAAGGTGCCCGAGGCAGCAATAGTCCCATGGAGTCAAGTCGGCTAGTGGACGATGTACTGAATCGGGACGCAATTAGTGTGGTCCATCGTCATTAGGTGGCCCTGAACGTTACAATTCACTATCAGTTTTTCGTTCCATTCGATAATCTAGACTCACAGCAGAACGGCCATAAGGTGCCCGAGGCAGCAATAGACCCATGGAGTCAAGTCGGCTGGAGGACGATGTATTGAATCGGGACGCAATTTGAGTGATCCATCGTCATTAGGAGGCCCTGAACGTTACAATTCACTATCAGTTTTTTGTCCCATTCGATAATGTAGACTCACAGCAGAACGGCCATAAGGTGCCCGAGGCAGCAATAGACCCATGGAGTCAAGTCGGCTGGAGGACGATGTATTGAATCGGGACGCAATTTGAGTGATCCATCGTCATTAGGAGGCCCTGAACGTTACAATTCACTATCAGTTTTTCATCCCATTCTATAAACTAGACTCACAGCAGAACGGCCATAAGGTGCCCGAGGCAGCAATAGTCCCATGGAATCAAGTCGGCTAGTGGACGATGTACTGTATCGGGACGCAATTTGTGTGGTTCATCGTCATTAGGTGGCCCTGAATGTTACAAATCACTATCAGTTTTTCGTCCGATTCGAAAATCTTTGACTCACAGCAGAACGGCCATAAGGTGCCCGTGGCACCAATCGACCCATGGAGACAAGTCTGCTGGAGGACGATGTATTGAATCGGGACGCAATTTGAGTGATCCATCGTCATTAGGTGGCCCTGAATGTTACAATTCACTATCAGTTTTTCGTCCGATTCGAAAATCTTTGACTCACAGCAGAACGGCCATAAGGTGCCCGAGGCAGCAATAGACCCATGGAGTCAACTCGGCTGGAGGACGATGTGTTGAATCGGGACGCAATTTGCGTGGTCCATAGTCATTAGGTGGCCCTGAATGTTACAATTCACTATCAGTTTTTCGTCCGATTCGAAAATCTTTGACTCACAGCAAAACGGCCATTAGGTGCCCGAGGCAGCAATCGACCCATGGAGACAAGTCTGCTGGAGGACGATGTATTGAATCGGGACGCAATTTGAGTGATCCATCGTCATTAGGAGGCCCTGAACGTTACAATTCACTATTAGTTTTTCGTCCCATTCGATAATCTAGACTCACAGCAGAACGGCCATAAGGTGCCCGAGGCAGCAATAGACCCATGGAGTCAAGTCGGCTGGAGGACCATGTATTGAATCGGGACGCAATTTGAGTGATCCATCGTCATTAGGAGGCCCTGAACGTTACAATTCACTATCACTTTTTCGTCCCATTCGATAATCTAGACTCACAGCAGAACGGCCATAATGTGCCCGAGGCAGCAATAGACCCATGGAGTCAAGTCGGCTGGAGGACGATGTATTGAATCGGGACGCAATTTGAGAGATCTATCGTCAGTAGGTGGCCCTGAATGTTACAATTCACTATCAGTTTTTTGTCCCATTCGATAATCTAGACTCACAGCAGAACGGCCATAAGGTGCCCGAGGCAGCAATAGACCCATGGAGTCAAGTCTGCTGGAGGACGATGTATTGAATCGGGACGCAATTTGAGTGATCCATCGTCATTAGGAGGCCCTGAACGTTACAATTCACTATCAGTTTTTTGTCCCATTCGATAATCTAGACTCACAGCAGAACGGCCATAAGAAGCCCGAGGCAGCAATAGACCCATGGAGTCAAGTCGGCTGGAGGACGATGTATTGAATAGGGACGCAATTTGAGTGATCCATCGTCATTAGGTGGCCCTGAACGTTACAATTCACTATCAGTTTTTCGTCCGATTCGAAAATCTTTGACTCAGCAGAACGGCCATAAGGTGCCCGAGGCAGCGATAGACCCATGGAGTCAAGTCGGCTGGAGGACGATGTATTGAATCGGGACGCAATTTGAGTGATCCATCGTCATTAGGAGGCCCTGAATGTTACAATTCACTATCAGTTTTTCGTCCCATTCTATAATCACAGCAGAACGGCCATAAGGTGCCCGAGGTAGCAATAGACCCATGGAGTCAAGTCGGCTGGAGGACGATGTATTGATTCGGGACGCAATTTGAGTGATCCATCGTCATTAGGTGGCCCTGAACGTTACAATTCACTATCAGTTTTTCGTCCCATTCGATAATCTAGACTCACAGCAGAACGGCCATAAGGTGCCCGAGGCAGCAATAGACCCATGGAGTCAAGTCTGCTGGAGGACGATGTATTGAATCGGGACGCAATTTGAGTGATCCATCGTCATTAGGAGGCCGTGAACGTTACAATTCACTATCAGTTTTTCGTCCCATTCGATAATCTAGACTCACAGCAGAACGGCCATAAGGTGCCCGAGGGAGCCATAGAACCATGGAGTCAAGTCGGCTGGAGGACGATGTATTGAATCGGGACGCAATTTGAGTGATCCATCGTCATTAGGTGGCCCTGAACGTTACAATTCACAATCAGTTTTTCGTCCCATTCGATAATCTAGACTCACAGCAGAACGGCCATAAGGTGCCCGAGGCAGCAATAGACCCATGAAGTCAAGTCTGCTGGAG